>NC_047128.1:15000-110072 GCF_009829125.3 Periophthalmus magnuspinnatus | reverse complement strand
TCAAATACAAACATATCGACAGACACATGAGCAGGCAGACGTCTGGACACTTTCATTTGTGTCTCTGTATTTCCAGGATTATTCTCACTGTAGATTCTCACTGAAGCATCAAAACTATGAAAGACACATGTGAATGTAGTAAACAAAAATAAACTCAAAATAGCTCAAAGGTTGTTCTAGATTAGAATAATTTAAAGTCTCCTTGACCCTTTGACCCTGTTTACCTGAGGCTCAGCTCTGAAGTGAAACCAGGGCCTTCATCATGAAGCTGAGAGAAGGACGAGGGTTTGAGCTGCACAAAGAGACTCTGAAGATCTGAATATGAAATATAAAACATATTTAGTAAAGTAATCTAACTTTTTTACGTTACTACATAATTCCATACGTCTCACTTCATAAATCTGATGTTTTCTGTGTGTTTTAAAATGTAGAAACTGATACAAAACTGAACTGAAGGTGAAGGTGTGTCCACGTTTTCCTGGTCATGTTTTCTTGTTCATCTGAAAATCGGGCACCTTCATACTTCAGAGCTAACTCTAATCTTATACAGAGTTATATTTAATCTTATATAAATATAACTCTATATAAGTTTAAATACAACTCTATATAAGATTAAATATAACTCTATATAAGTTTAAATACAACTCTATATAAGATTAAATATAACTCTATATAAGTTTAAATATAACTCTGTATAAGATTAAATATAACTCTATATAAGTTTAGCTCTAACTCTGTATAAGTTTAAATACAACTCTATACAAGTTTAAATATAACTATATAAGTTAAATATAACTCTATATAAGGTCAGATCTAACTCTGTATAAGGTCACATCTAACTCTGTATAGGTCTGCTGCATTATTAATATTATTGTTCTATATTTTATGTTCCTCATTCTGACGTTCTTGCAGCTCATGGCCCTGGTCGCCAGCACGCTCATGGATCTGGTCAAAAACCTCAGAGCGTTTGCAGGGATTCTGGTGGTGAGTTCTACATCCGTCCCTTTGCTCTTAAAGACCCCCCTTTGTTTTTAAAGACAGTCCCATTTTTTATAAAACCATCCCTTTGTTCTAAAAGATCGTCTCACTGTTCTGAAACACTCTCCTTTTGTTTTTAAATACCTTCCCTGTGTTCTAAAAGACTCCTTTTGTTCCAGGTGGTGTACTACGTTTTCGCTGTGATTGGGATCTGGCTCTTTGAAGGAGCCATCAAACCTCCTCCGCACCCTGAGTACGAAAACACTGAAACACAAGTGTAATAATGTGCTACCTGCAGCAGACAGCAGGGGGCGCTATAGGCTCACACATGTAGTGGTTCTGTTGTTTACAGTTACAGACAGTAGGGGGCGTTATAGGCTCACACGTGTAGTGGTTCTGTTGTTTACAGTTACAGACAGCAGGGGGCGCTCACACGTGTAGTGGGTCTGTTGTTTACAGTTACAGACAGCAGGGGGCGCTCACACGTGTAGTGGGTCTGTTGTTTACAGTTACAGACAGTAGGGGGCGCTATAGGCTCACACGTGTAGTGGTTCTGTTGTTTACAGTTACAGACAGCAGGGGGCGCTCACACGTGTAGTGGGTCTGTTGTTTACAGTTACAGACAGTAGGGGGCGCTATAGGCTCACACATGTAGTGGTTCTGTTGTTTACAGTTACAGGGGAGTTGAGACTTTGAGACAAAATGCACTTTAATACTGAGACATAATGTTGTTTTTTTTATTACAACTAAATTAATTAAAAAAGATTTATATGAGGTTCTTTACACTGCTACAAAACAATATATTAAATATCCCTCTCTACTTAATGTTGAGGTTAATACTTGTCTCCATGGAGATGTTCCAAAGTATGGCATTAAACGCACCTGCCTTTATGATAAATGTTTTACTTACTGAAAAAAAAACACACTTAAAAACACACATTCTTACAGCAGTCGCCTCTCCACAGATCTGACCTGTAACTTGGCCAAGTGGTGCAGGTCGCTCATCTCCATGGAGATACATAAGTTTAATGCCACTGTAGAATATTCCTCAAAAAGCAGGGAGAAAAACTCCACAGTGCTCCTTTAGTTTAGCATAAGTATGTTAGCATACTGAGCTAATGCTGTAGCTAATCTACGGTTATGAAGGTTCATTTCAAATGTTCATCATGTTTTTGCAGAATTCTTTCTAACTCAACGATGGAGAACATCACCACGAACTTCAGTGTGATCTGTGGGACGTACGAACAGCTCGAGTACTGGCCCAACAACTTTGACGACTTTGCTGTGAGTCTGGGGCCGTTTCAGACGAGTCTGAGTCTGGGGCCGTTTCAGACGAGTCTGGGTCTGGGGCCGTTTCAGACGAGTCTGGGGCCGTTTCAGACGAGTCTGGGGCCGTTTCAGACGAGTCTGGGGCCGTTTCAGACGAGTCTGGGGCCCTTTCAGACGAGTCTGGGGCCGTTTCAGACGAATCTGGCACTACAAGAGCTTTACACTACAGACACTAGGCTTTCTTTAGACCCACAAATTCCTGGTTTAGTCCTGGTCTAGTCCTGGTCTAGTCCTGGTCTAGTCCTGGTCTAGTCCTGGTCTAGTCCTGGTCTAGTCCTGGTCCAGTCCTGGTCCAGTCCTGGTCTAGTCCTGGTTTAGTCCTGGTCTAGTCCTGGTCTAGTCCTGATCCAATCCTGGTTTAGTCCTGGTCCAGTCCTGGTCCAGTCCTGGTCTAGTCCTGGTTTAGTCCTGGTCTAGTCCTGGTTTAGTCCTGGTTTAGTCCTTGTTTAGTCCTGGTCTAGTCCTGGTCTAGTCCTGGTCTAGTCCTGGTTCAGTCCTGGTTTAGTCATGGTCTAGTCCTGGTTTAGTCCTGGTTTAGTCCTGGTCCAGTCCTGGTTTAGTCCTGGTTTAGTCCTGGTCTAGTCCTGGTTTAGTCCTGGTCTAGTCCTGGTTTAGTCCTGGTTTAGTCCTGGTCCAGTCCTGGTCCAGTCCTGGTCCAGTCCTGGTCCAGTCCTGGTCCAGTCCTGGTCCAGTCCTGGTCTAGTCCTGGTTTAGTCCTGGTTTAGTCCTGGTCCAGTCCTGGTTTAGTCCTGGTCTAGTCCTGGTCTAGTCCTGGTTTAGTCCTGGTCTAGTCCTGGTTTAGTCCTGGTTTAGTCCTGGTCTAGTCCTGGTCTAGTCCTGGTTTAGTCCTGGTCTAGTCCTGGTTTAGTCCTGGTTTAGTCCTGGTTTAGTCCTGGTTTAGTCCTGGTCCAGTCCTGGTCCAGTCCTGGTCCAGTCCTGGTCCAGTCCTGGTCCAGTCCTGGTCCAGTCCTGGTCTAGTCCTGGTCTAGTCCTGGTTAAGTCCTGGTTCAGTCTTATAGTATAGTTTCTAATTGGCAGTAAATCCTGTAATGTTCCGTAATATTCCGGGTTCAGACCTGTTCTGCCTCTGTTGCCGTGGCGATGATGTTTCCTCTCGTTTTTAGGCCGCCATCATTCTTCTGTACGACGTCATGATCGTCAACAACTGGCAGGCGTTTATAGAAGCGTACAGCCGATACACAACAGAGTAAGTCCAACCATACTGACATTTAAACTGCAGTCTCCATGGAAACGTGTTACAAGTCTAATCTGTGGAAAGGCCGCACAGCTCAGGGTATGATCAGGCCTTTATAGAAACAATACAGGGGCACAGGGGCGGGCTTTAAACTCATCATTTTTATTTCCAGTCTTTTTCTTGTTTTATTTCTAGTGTTTTTTGTGTTTTAGTTCCAGTCTTTTTTGTGTTTTAGTTCCAGTCTTTTTCTTGTTTTATTTCCAGTCTTTTTCGTGTTTTAGTTCCAGTCTTTTTCGTGTTTTAGTTCCAGTCTTTTTCGTGTTTTAGTTCCAGTCTTTTTCTTGTTTTATTTCCAGTCTTTTTCGTGTTTTAGTTCCAGTCTTTTTCGTGTTTTAGTTCCAGTCTTTTTCGTGTTTTAGTTCGTCTTTTTCGTGTTTTAGTTCAAGTCTTTTTATTGTTTTAGTTCCAGTCTTTTTCGTGTTTTAGTTCCAGTCTTTTTCGTGTTTTAGTTCCAGTCTTTTTCGTGTTTTAGTTCCAGTCTTTTTCTTGTTTTAGTTCGTCTTTTTCTTGTTTTAGTTCCAGTCTTTTTCTTGTTTTAGTTCCAGTCTTTTTCTTGTTTTAGTTCCAGCCTTTTTCTTGTTTTAGTTCCAGTCTTTTTCGTGTTTTAGTTCCAGTCTTTTTCGTGTTTTAGTTCCAGTCTTTTTCGTGTTTTAGTTCCAGTCTTTTTCGTGTTTTAGTTCCAGTCTTTTTCGTGTTTTAGTTCCAGTCTTTTTCGTGTTTTAGTTCGTCTTTTTCTTGTTTTATTTCTAGTGTTTTTTGTGTTTTAGTTCCAGTCTTTTTCGTGTTTTAGTTCCAGTCTTTTTCGTGTTTTAGTTCCAGTCTTTTTCGTGTTTTAGTTCCAGTCTTTTTCTTTTTTTGGTTCGTCTTTTTCTTGTTTTAGTTCCAGTCTTTTTCTTGTTTTAGTTCCAGTCTTTTTCTTGTTTTAGTTCCAGTCTTTTTCGTGTTTTAGTTCCAGTCTTTTTCTTGTTTTAGTTCCAGTCTTTTTCTTGTTTTAGTTCCAGTCTTTTTCTTGTTTTAGTTCCAGTCTTTTTCGTGTTTTAGTTCCAGTCTTTTTCGTGTTTTAGTTCCAGTCTTTTTCGTGTTTTAGTTCCAGTCTTTTTCGTGTTTTAGTTCCAGTCTTTTTCTTGTTTTATTTCTAGTGTTTTTTGTGTTTTAGTTCCAGTCTTTTTCGTGTTTTAGTTCCAGTCTTTTTTGTGTTTTAGTTCCAGTCTTTTTCGTGTTTTAGTTCCAGTCTTTTTTGTGTTTTAGTTCCAGTCTTTTTCGTGTTTTAGTTCCAGTCTTTTTCGTGTTTTAGTTCGTCTTTTTCGTGTTTTAGTTCCAGTCTTTTTCGTGTTTTATTTCCAGTCTTTTTCGTGTTTTATTTCCAGTCTTTCTTGTTTTAGTTCCAGTTTTTTTCTTGTTTCAGTTCGTTTTTTTCGTGTTTTAGTTCCAGTTTTTTTCGTGTTTTAGTTCCAGTCTTTTTCGTGTTTTAGTTCGTCTTTTTCGTGTTTTAGTTCCAGTCTTTTTCGTGTTTTAGTTCGTCTTTTTCGCGTTTTAGTTCGTCTTTTTCGTGTTTTAGTTCCAGTCTTTTTCGTGTTTTAGTTCCAGTCTTTTTCGTGTTTTATTTCCAGTCTTTTTCGTGTTTTATTTCCAGTCTTTCTTGTTTTAGTTCCAGTTTTTTTCTTGTTTCAGTTCGTTTTTTTCGTGTTTTAGTTCCAGTTTTTTTCGTGTTTTAGTTCCAGTCTTTTTCGTGTTTTAGTTCCAGTCTTTTTCGTGTTTTAGTTCCAGTCTTTTTCGTGTTTTAGTTCCAGTCTTTTTCGTGTTTTAGTTCCAGTCTTTTTCGTGTTTTAGTTCCAGTCTTTTTCGCGTTTTATTTCGTGTTTTTCGCGTTTTAGTTCCAGTCTTTTTCGTGTTTTAGTTCGTCTTTTTCGTGTTTTAGTTCGTCTTTTTCGTGTTTTAGTTCCAGTCTTTTTCGTGTTTTAGTTCCAGTCTTTTACTTGTTTTAGTTCCAGTCTTTTTCTTGTTTTAGTTCCAGTCTGTTTCGTGTTTTAGTTCCAGTCTGTTTCGTGTTTTAGTTCCAGTCTGTTTCGTGTTTTAGTTCCAGTCTTTTTCGTGTTTTAGTTCCAGTCTTTTACTTGTTTTAGTTCCAGTCTGTTTCGTGTTTTAGTTCCAGTCTGTTTCGTGTTTTAGTTCCAGTCTGTTTCGTGTTTTAGTTCCAGTCTGTTTCGTGTTTTAGTTCCAGTCTTTTTCGTGTTTTAGTTCCAGTCTTTTTCGTGTTTTAGTTCCAGTCTTTTTCTTGTTTCCAGGTGGTCAAAGATCTACTTCGTGGGCTGGTGGCTCGTATCTTCTGTCATGTGGGTTAATCTGTTTGTGGCTCTGATTCTCGAGGTGAGTTCACGTTTACATTAAAACATCTATTTAAAATAAATAAGTAAATGCCGAATGAAAGAAACCAGATTAGTCACATCAGATGGAACCACAGACCCTTGATCACTTCCGGTTTGGAACGCGGCCGTTAGCATGTTATGGATGTCCATTTATACAAACAGTCTATGGAACATGACGTTTCTATAATCTGATAAGTCCAGAATCAGATCATGACTTTTGGCGGCGACAGTGGCTCAGTTGGTCGAGTGTTTATCCAATGATCTGAAGGTTAGTGGTTTGAATTCTCAACATAAACGTCATTGGTCGAGCGGTCACATCCACTGACCCACAGGTTGGTAGTGCTATTCCAGGTCCAGCAGGGGAACGATGTCGTTGTGTCCTTGGGCAAGACACTGTGAATGTGTGAGTGGTTCATTAATGAAAAGAGTCTTGAAGGTGGAAATGTGCTGAATAAAAAGTCACTGTTTTGTCGTAAACATAGACACTTTCAAAGGAACAACCTTTGCAGACTCATGTTTTACTGCTGTCGTCCTGTAGAAATATTAAATGTATTGTTTTGTTTTTTGTAGAACTTTATTTATAAATGGGACCGCAGTCACAGCTGTTCTGTCATCGACGTGGAGAGGATCAGATATGAGACGTCTGTTCAGCTCATGTTCAAGTAGGTGTTCCTTCATTCACACTCGATGATCCAGATCTGGAGATGGGTCTGGTGTTGCCTCGCAGCACGGAAGAATGGGTCAAATGCAAAGAACACAAATGTTCCGAGGAGGCGATGAGAATAAATATGACATCTGGCTTGAATTTCAAACTCCAAAGTCGAAGCAGGAAGTAGTTCTTTAAATCTAAGTTCCCTCACAAACATCACTAATATTCACATACATTTAGACACACATGCACAGCTTCAGCACAGTAAAAGTAAAGGGTAAAACTAGAGACAAAACACAAGTAGAGTTCCCACCTCTACCAGGCGAGCCGCGGAGCTCTCTCTTCATTGAGTTTGAATAATTGTTTGATTTGTTGTGTGCAGAGGGCAGATCCAGGAGCCCACAGAGGAGGAGCTTCTGTGTCAGCTTCACCAACACCCTCACCTCCATTTGGACCAAGAACCAAACCAGAGTCTACTGGCCCAACCACGACCCTGATTAAAAGCTCCATATGTGAGCTTTACGTTCTATGATAGACCAAGAACCTGGAGTTTTAATCAGTACAGAGCCGTTTCTGTGCTTCTTTAGTTCTTTAGTTATCTCATTTACTTTGTCAGTAGAAGCTCCACACCAGCACAGCTCTGTCGTGTTGGTGTGAAGCTTCATAAAGTCTGGTTTATGTTTCTGATGAGAAACAGCCTCATAACGCCAGAAACGTATTGATACTATGCAATGACATCGCGCTGGGGGTGTTCTACATGTGTGTCTATGGTGGAATGTTCAGCAGTTTCCATGGAGACACAATGCACACATTAACAAAAAAGTTTTAAGTCTGTGATCAGTCCGAGCATTCACGGTCCTGTTTAGGAGTTTGATTTTACACAAAAATGTGACTGACTGTTGGCTAATGCTAATGCTAATGCTAATGCTAATGCTAGCTAGCGTGTGACTGTAATGTTATTTGAGAGGGACTTGTTTAACAGCACAAATCATCTCATCTGATGTAGTTCCAACCTCTTTCTGGTCAGATTGTGTTAAAATAAGGATCAGATTTAAGTCCCCCCAGTGCCCCCAGTTAGCATCACACCCCCAGAACGACAGGAGCTGCAGAGTGTCAATCGGCAGAGCCTTACTTTTTTTTATTTTATTTATATTTTTTAATGGAATGTATGAAAAATTCTGCCTTTAAAATAGAGTCACTGTAAATACTGTTTTCATCAAGAGTCACAATCTGTTCAAGCCGATGAGGCCGGGCCCGTGGGACCGGGCCGCCTGGGGCCGCGCCGCCTGGGGCCGGGCCGCCTGGGGCCGCGCCGCCTGGGGCCGGGCCGCCTGGGGCCGCGCCGCCTGGGGCCGGGCCGCCTGGGGCCGGGCCGCCTGGGGCCGGGCCGCCTGGGGCCGGGCCGCCTGGGGCCGCGCCGCCTGGGGCCGGGCCGTGGGGGACCGGGCCGTCGTTTAAGACTGATCCTGTTGTTTGAGCCGGGCTCAAGTCTAATGTTTTATTTCAATCGTTCAGATTCAAAGAAGAAGCTTTTTCTTTCTTATAATTGTATGACGTCACATGGAGGTGTAGATGCATCAGTGCCACGCCCCCTTTTTAATCGACCAATCAAATGGGAGCATGTCTTAGTCATTTTGACAGATATATTTTTATTGACATTTTTTTATTGATAAATCTGACTCTATTAATAAGTTTTAGAAACAAACACAAATTCAGAGCTGGATTTAACACTTTTCGCTCCTAAATTATCATTTTTTTATGTTGCCTCTAAGAGTCTGCCCTCGTCAAACGGTCGGTTTATATTGAACTTGTACAGGTCATGTGACTGTGTCCCAGCTGTTCTCGTCACTGTTCTAGACGTTCTACTGAGTCCCGTCTGTAAAACGGAGCTTTTTCCTCCATTTTGAGAAGCTACGTTTTTACTGTCAGACGTGATGTGAGTTTACAGCACAAAAACGAGTTACACGCGACGGAACACGCGACAGAACACGAGACGGAACACGAGACGGAACACGAGACGGAACACGAGACGGAACACGAGACGGAACACGAGACGGAACACGAGACGGAACACGAGACGGAACACGAGACGGAACACGAGACGGAACACGAGGGAAAAGAGTGTTGTATATGAGACACTCAGTCTGAGTTCTATTTGAGTTCTGTCTGGGTTCTGTTTGGGTTCTCTCTGGATTTTGTCTGGGTTCTTTTTGGGTTTTGTCTGGGTTCTGTTTGGGTTCTCTCTGGATTTTGTCTGGGTTCTTTTTGGGTTTTGTCTGGGTTCTGTTTGGGTTTTGTCTGGGTTCTGTTTGGGCTCTGTCTGGGTTGTGTTTGGGTTCTCTCTGGGTTTTGTCTGGGTTCTTTTGGGGTTTTGTCTGGGTTCTGTTTGGGCTCTGTCTGGGTTCTGTTTGGGTTCTCTCTGGGTTTTGTCTGGGTTCTTTTGGGGTTCTGTTTGGGCTCTGTCTGGGTTCTCTCTGGGTTTTGTCTGGGTTCTTTTGGGGTTCTGTTTGGGCTCTGTCTGGGTTCTGTTTGGGTTCTCTCTGGGTTCTTTTGGGGTTCTGTTTGGGTTCTTTCTGGGTTTTGTCTGGGTTCTTTTGGGGTTCTGTTTGGGTTCTTTCTGGGTTCTGTTTGGGTTCAGTGAAACGTGCTGACACACACATTATATTGACAGCTTCAGATCACTACAGCCGTTTCTCACTCAACTCATGTTTTTCTTTTGTTTTTTTTCTTTTCTTTTTAAAAAATGCAGTGATGTCACTCGTCTCCATGGAGATTGATAATGCCATACTTTAGAACATTACAGAACGTGACATATTTAAATCTTATTTTCTTTAGTTATTTGCTTGGTTTTTACTTGTTACAATGAAATGTTTAGAATTTAACTCTTAATCTGAGGTGAACCACGTTTGATTTTCTTCAAAATGGCAGATGGCCAATGAGCTCCCTCATTTTACACGTGTCACTAAAATGAACAAATCTGATTGGACGGTCGTGTTTGAGCCTGAGACTGACGTCCCTCTGTATAAAAATATGAAAATGAAATGTGCTGAATTAAATACATTGGTTATGTAATTGGAATGGAACAATAAGACTTTTTAAAGAAGTCAGAGCGACCTTTGACCTTTGACCTCTGTACTATTAGAATAATTAACTAGTACTAGAGTATTTATTATTCTGAAGTTTCCTTGGTTTAACTTCTAAGCTTCAGATCAACTTCAGTTTCAAAGTTTACGCCAAGTATAAAAGTACATGTATCTGTTTAAGCGCACAGGAACAGACAAGTATAAAAGTATAAAAGTACATTTATCTGTTCAAACGCACAGGAACAGACAAACACAAGTATAAAAGTATAAAAGTACATTTATCTGTTCAAACGCACAGGAACAGACAAACACAAGTATAAAAGTATAAAAGTACATTTATCTGTATTTAAAGGTGAAAAAGGGGAGTATTTTGTACATTTTACTTATATTTTTGTGCCTTGAAAACTTTGGGAGTTTAATGTGTTTTAATGTTTTGAATGTGTGATACTGTGCAGATTTTTGTAACTTAAGATTTAAATATATTTTAAGATGATGAGTTTTTTAATAAACATTTTTAAAAAAACTAGTTTTTGTTAAGTACAAAGACACTTCACCTTCACGTCTGTGTTTGACTCTGGGGGTTTTAAAAGTTTGGGTCTGAACAAGATTCAACAATGAACACGAGCCTCAAACCTGTACAGACTGAAACAAAGTATGTACAAGTACGAGGCTCGTGTACAAGTACGAGGCTCGCGTACAAGTATGAGGCTCACGTGTACAAGTACAAGGCTCGTGTACAAGTATGAGGCTCGTGTACAAGTACGAGGCTCGTGTACAAGTACGAGGCTCGTGTACAAGTACGAGGCTCGTGTACAAGTACGAGGCTCGTGTACAAGTACGAGGCTCGTGTACAAGTACGAGGCTCGTGTACAAGTACGAGGCTCGTGTACAAGTACGAGGCTCGTGTACAAGTACGAGGCTCACGTGCACAAGTACGAGGCTCAGGTACAAGTACGAGGCTCACATACAAGTACGAGGCTCACATACAAGTACGAGGCTCACATACAAGTACGAGGCTCACGTGTACAAGTACAAGGCTCAGGTACAAGTACGAGGCTCACATACAAGTACGAGGCTCACGTGTACAAGTACGAGGCTCACGTGTACAAGTACGAGGCTCACGTGTACAAGTACGAGGCTCGTGTACAAGTACGAGGCTCGTGTACAAGTACGAGGCTCGTGTACAAGTACGAGGCTCGTGTACAAGTACGAGGCTCACGTGCACAAGTACGAGGCTCAGGTACAAGTACGAGGCTCAGGTACAAGTACGAGGCTCACGTACAAGTACGAGGCTCACGTGTACAAGTACGAGGCTCACGTACAAGTACGAGGCTCACGTGTACAAGTACGAGGCTCACGTGTACAAGTACGAGGCTCACGTGTACAAGTACGAGGCTCACGTGTACAAGTACGAGGCTCACGTGTACAAGTACGAGGCTCACGTGTACATGTACGAGGCTCACATACAAGTATGAGGCTCATGTACTTGTATATTATTTAATTATTTGAACATATTAGAGGAGGAAGAGGAGCCAAAAAATGTACTCGAGTAAGAGTAACATAATATAATATTACCCAAGTAAAAGTACAGAGTAGTCGCCCAAGAAACTATTAAAATTAAGTGAGAGTAAAAAGTATTTTGGAAAAGTACTACTTAAGTAAGAGTAGCAAGTTGTGGTAGTCGTAGTATCTCATTTATAATCTGAATGTGACAAAAAATGAGTCACAAAATGTGGAATTTTCCAAGAGCCACAAAAATGAGCCAAATCAGGTCTAAATCTGGACTAAACCAAGTCCAAACCAGGACTAAATCAGGTCTAAACCAGGACTAAATCAGGTCTAAACCAGGTCTAAACCAGGTCTAAACCAGGACTAAACCAGGACTAAACCAGGTCTAAACCAGGTCCAAACCAGGACTAAACCAAGTCCAAACCAGGACTAAATCAGGTCTAAACCAGGACTAAATCAGGTCTAAACCAGGTCTAAACCAGGTCTAAACCAGGTCTAAACCAGGACTAAACCAGGACTAGACCAGGACTAAACCAGGTCCAAACCAGGATTAAACCAGGTCCAAACCAGGACTAAACCAGGTCTAAACCAGGACTAAACCAGGTCCAAACCAGGATTAAACCAGGTCCAAACCAGGACTAAACCAGGTCCAAACCAGGACTAAACCAGGTCTAAACCAGGTCTAAACCAGGTCCAAACCGGGACTAATCCAGGACTAGACCAGGAGTAAACCAGGTCCAAACCAGGATTAAACCAGGTCCAAACCAGGACTAAACCAGGACTAAACCAGGTCTAAACCAGGTCCAAACCAGGACTAAACCAAGTCCAAACTAGGACTAAACCAGGACTAAACCAGGTCCAAACTAGGACTAAACCAGGACTAAACCGGGACTAATCCAGGACTAGACCAGGTCCAAACCAGGACTAAACCAGGACTAAACCAGGTCCAAACCAGGACTAAACCAGGACTAGACCAGGACTAGACCAGGTCCAAACCAGGTCCAAACCAGGACTAAACCAGGACTAAACCAGGTCCAAACCAGGACTAAACCAGGTCTAAACCAGGTCCAAACCAGGACTAAACCAGGTCCAAACCAGGTCTAAACCAGGACTAAACCAGGTCCAAACCAGGACTAAACCAGGTCTAAACCAGGTCCAAACCAGGACTAAACCAGGTCCAAACCAGGACTAAACCAGGACTAAACCAGGACTAATCCAGGACTAATCCAGGACTAAACCAGATCCAAACCAGGTCTAAACCAGGTCCAAACCAGGACTAAACCGGGACTAATCCAGGACTAGACCAGGACTAAACCAGATCCAAACCAGGTCTAAACCGGGACTAAACCGGGACTAAACCAGGACTAAACCAGGACTAAACCAGGACTAAACCAGGACTAAACCAGGTCCAAACCAGGACTAAACCAGGACTAGACCAGGACTAGACCAGGACTAAACCAGGAGTAAACCAGGACTAAACCAGGACTAAACCAGGTCCAAACCAGGACTAAACCAGGACTAGACCAGGACTAGACCAGGACTAGACCAGGACTAGACCAGGACTAAACCAGGAGTAAACCAGGACTAAACCAGGACTAAACCAGGTCCAAACCAGGACTAAACCAGGACTAGACCAGGACTAGACCAGGACTAAACCAGGAGTAAACCAGGTCTAAACCAGGTCTAAACCAGGACTAAACCAGGAGTAAACCAGGTCTAAACCAGGACTAAACCAGGACTAAACCAGGAGTAAACCAGGACTAAACCAGGACTAAACCAGGTCCAAACCAGGACTAAACCAGGACTAGACCAGGACTAGACCAGGACTAAACCAGGAGTAAACCAGGTCTAAACCAGGTCTAAACCAGGACTAAACCAGGAGTAAACCAGGTCTAAACCAGGTCTAAACCAGGACTAAACCAGGAGTAAACCAGGTCTAAACCAGGACTAAACCAGGAGTAAACCAGGTCTAAACCAGGACTAAACCAGGACTAAACCAGGTTCAAACCAGTTCCAAAGCACATCCAAACTAAATCATATCTAAAGGAGCCAGAAACTCTAAAAAGTACAATTACTTAAAAAAGTTACTAGAGTAAATCTAACTTTGCTTTTTATTTTAACTCTGTGACTTTTCTCGTGTTGATCTTTACAATTTGTCTAAGTCTAAATTATTATCTTATCTTTAATTCAGTGTCATTCTTCTGCTGTATTTGTGCTGTTTAATACACTAGGGGGCAGCAGTGTCCTACGGTGATTCATGAAGAAGAGGAAGAAGAAGAAGAGACCAGGAAGTGTCCGCACAAACACGGGTTAGCCACGGGGTTAGCAAACAAACGTTAGCTTAGCATCTGCGCTCAAAGTTCTGTGTTTCTGCCGCTTTTGTTTTTAGATCGAGCTGATTCTAAAGCTGCTTTAAAGAGAAAGAAAGACATGAAGAAATAAAGAACATAAAGAAATGAAGAACATGAAGAACATTAAAGACATAAAAGGTGAGTTCAGGTGGCCAAATAAGTTTAGCATTTAAATAAAACTAATATGTTTAACAGGCCTGAAATGTAAATGTGCTCATTATTTTAACAATGTGGAAGATAAGAGGAGCAGAGGAGGAACTGAACAGAGGAGGAGAGGAGGAACTGAACAGAGGAGGAGAGGGGTACAGAGGAGAAAAGAGGTGCAGAGGAGGACAGATGTCCAGAGGAGGAGAGGTCCAGATGAGGAGAGGTCCAGATGAGGAGAGGTCCAGAGGAAGAGAGGTCCAGAGGAGGCGAGAGAGGTCCAGAGGAGGCGAGAGAGGTCCAGAGGAGGCGAGAGAGGTCCAGAGGAGGCGAGAAAGGTCCAGAGGAGGCGAGAGAGGTCCAGAGGAGGCGAGAGAGGTCCAGAGGAGGCGAGAGAGGTCCAGAGGAGGCGAGAGAGGTCCAGAGGAGGCGAGAAAGGTCCAGAGGAGGCGAGAAAGGTCCAGAGGAGGCGAGAGAGGTCCAGAGGAGGCGAGAGAGGTCCAGAGGAGGCGAGAGAGGTCCAGAGGAGGCGAGAGAGGTCCAGAGGAGGCGAGAGAGGTCCAGAGGAGGACAGAGGTCCATAGGAGGACAGAGGTCCAGAGGATGGTACAGGGGAAGAAGGAGCTGAGGTTAGATTTAAAGGTGCACTATGCAGCTTTTCTGGTGGCAGTGGTCGATCTACCACGTGCTTGTTTCCATGGAGATGTTGTTGCTTTGCCTTGAATGTTCCAGAGTGTGGCATCCTGGTTGGACATTTAAACTGATCTGATTCTGGATCAGAGATCGGCTCCAAGTATCGGTTCAGTCGATATCCTGTTTTAGACTGATGTAATGAGACATTTACAAAGTCTCAGAATGTTTGAACTTTTATTTAGACAAAGTTGTTCTGTCGTTACTCGAGATAAAAAAACAGCTCCCTTAAACTTTTGGATCAGTTTAGTTTTATGTTTGTTTAAATAAATGCTGTTTTCAGTCTCTGGTCGATATCTGGAATCATCGATACTTAAAGCTACAGTATTGGAACTGAACGAGCCGCATCTTTAAAGAAAATGACTCGTGTGACGTTAATGTTCAGATTTCACACATTTGTATAAATACTTTTGTCATATTTCACACACATTTGTATAAATATCCATCCATCCATGTTCTTCCTCTTATCCGGGGCCGGGTCATGGGGGCAGCAGTCTAAGCAGGAACTCCCAGACTTCCCTCACCCCAGACACTTCCTCCATTTCCTCCGGTGGGACCCCAAGGCGTTTCCAGACTGACAGACATAGTCCCTCCAGACCGATATTTCCCCTTGTTTGCATATGGGATATCGGCCTTACTCTGGGACGATATTTGGATTAGACTCACTGACTGCTGCATAAATCTGTGTTTGAACACTTCAGTGATGACGACGTTCACACTCCATTTTGGATCACCTTTAGAAACAGGGCTGTGGATGTGTAAGAATAATTTATATTGAAATCATTTTTTCTTATTGTACAGTCCCTGACTAAAGTCTTGTCACTTATCCATTTTGTAGAAACAAAAGCTTATAACCTGACTTTAAATTAATCGATTGGTCTTAGAAATGTCTCATATGAAGCTAAAACCCTCCCAAATTATGCTCAATATACTAAAATAAATTTGCTTCACTGAAGAAAGTTTGATCATTTAATGAACACAGAAAGGTCAGATTTTGGCAAGACAAAAGTTTTGTTGCCTACAGAAAATTGAACAAATAATTTACTTCAAATACAAAAATATGTTGCATAACGTCAGTGAATTGAGTCGTGGTGCTGTGAGATCCACATTTAATATCTTGTATGACTTCCATGAGCTTGAAGGTCTGCATCCATGCGGTTCGACAATGATTCATACAATGTGTTGATGAAGTCATCAGGAATAGCAAAGAAAGCAGTCTGCCTCCCAGAGTTCATCCAGGGGCCTGGTCACCTCAAGTCCCTGTGTCAACCACAACAGTTTGTAGAATTCTGTCTCGAAATGGCCTCCATGGTCGAATCAGTGCACAGAAACCAGCACTAAACAAAAGGAAATTAAAAACCGTGTGGCATTTGCCGAGGCCCACAACCTGCAAAAAGGATGGACACTGAAAAAGTGGCAGAAGGTGGATTTCTCAGATGAATCCTCGGTTGAATCACAGCCGCCCAGAAAACAGTTAAGTTTGATGGTGGAAAAATCCTGGTCTGGGGTTACATCCAGTATGGGGGGGTGTGACATTTTCAGGGTGGAAGGCGACATCAATAACCTAAAATATCAAGAAGTATTAACTACCTCTTACATTCCCAACCATAAAAGGGGTCAAATTTTGCAGCAGGATGGTGCTCCATCTCAAACTTCTATCTCTACATCAAAGTTCCTCAAGGCGAAGAAGATCAAGCTGCTTCAGGACTGGCCCAGTCACCAGACATGAACATCATTGAGCACGTCTGGAGAATGAAAGAGGAAGCATGGAAGGCAAAACCAAAGGATCTGGATGAACTCTGGGAGGCAGACTGCTTTCTTTGCTATTCCTGATGACTTCATCAACACATTGTATGAATCATTGTCGAACCGCATGGATGCAGACCTTCGAGCTCATGGAAGTCATACAAGATATTAAATATGGATCTCACAGCACCACGACTCAATTCACTGACGTTATGCAACATATTTTTGTATTTGAAGTAAATTATTTGTTCAATTTTCTGTAGGCAACAAAACTTTTGTCTTGCCAAAATCTGACCTTTCTGTGTTCATTAAATGATCAATCTTTCTTCAGTGAAGCAAATTTATTTTAGTATATTGAGCATAATTTGGGAGGGTTTTAGCTTCATATGAGACATTTCTAAGACCAATCGATTAATTTAAAGTCCAGTTATAAGCTTTTGTTTCTACAAAATGGATAAGTGACAAGACTTTTGTCAGGGACTGTAGTTTCATTTTGCAGTGAAAAGTTTAGACGATGTTTTTATTAGTTGTAATTTCAAATGAATTATTTTTTTGGGAAAATGATTAAAAGCGGCCTAGTAATATCGGCAGAGCTTTTTCTCTGGATTCTGAATAATCGTTATCAGCCATGAAAAAACTCATCAGTCGATTTCTAAATCTGACACAGTGATATAACCTCTTTTGTGTAGGTCAGAGGTCAAAGTGCATTGACCCTATTTTATTTATTTATTTTTTGAAGGACAGTGTGCAGATACATTAAATAGATGGCTGCACCAGATTTAGCAAAATGCTCATTTCCATCCGTAGTCCTCGGTGTCGCAAACATTAAAAAAACAATTCACATAAAAAGTGCAATACAAAAGACAATGTACAAGTCTGCAAAATTTTCAATACATAGTGCAAGCTACAAGTTATTAAAGTGCAAGATATAGAAAAAAAAATGCAACAAATATCAGAATAAATACAGTGTAGTCGGTTTCAGATGATACGAGGGCAGCATCTGATCGCTCTGTACCTTATTGGTGTTATAAATGTAAACAAGACAGTAATATGACACTAAGACAGTACAATAACACTCATGATCGGGTAATGCAGTGGCCATCAGATGGGACCCACATCTGAAGGCCCAATACCCGTCTGGTATAGTTAGTGTGAGCAGGACTGATGGTCAAGAAGACAGTTTTTAACAGCCCAGACCCTGGTAGGTTGTTTTATTTTATTTAAAAGAGGATAGTGTCATTTCATAAAACATATGAATAAACATAAGTTTAAAAAAAGCCAGAATGTGTTATAATGTAAAAACAAATATTATAAACTGGTCCAGACACAGAGACATTAGATACAGGAGGTAGTGACACTAACCGTGAGGTTGAGGGCGCTGTCGTGCTGTTGTGAGTCGACTGATGAGGTCTGTGGTGCACTTTTATTTTGTTCTTGTCACTAAAATCAAATCTTTGATAAGTTTATCCTTTGTAAACTCTCAAACTTAAGGTCAATGTTGATTTAGTGTTTTATTGTTTGGCAGAAGCAGCGGTGAACGATCCGATCCCTCAGGAGCTGGCCCGAGCGCTGGACGTGCAGGTCAGTGAACACTCCTCCTGTCAAATTATTTAAAAACAAACAATTTAAATGTTACTTATATGTTCTTATGTTATGTATTTTTTTTCTATTTTGTATAATGATTGCATTGGTTCCACAAGGTCTATTCCAGGTCTATTCCAGGTCTATTCCAGTTCTATTCCAGGTCCACTCCAGGTCCACTCCAGGTCCATTCCAGGTCCATTCCAGGTCCATTCCAGGTCTATTCCAGGTCTATTCCAGGTCTATTCCAGGTCCATTCCAGGTCCATTCCAGGTCCATTCCAGGTCCATTCCAGGTCCATTCCAGGTTCATTCCCAGACTATTCCAGGTCTAAAACTGATTTAGAATTACAGTGGAAATTATGTGGTCCACTTTATAGACCTGGGATAGTCCTGAGATTTTCCAAAAGAGGCAAAAAAGTGGGTCAAATGAGCTCTGAAGGAGCCGAGTCCCACCTGAAGGAGCCGAGTCCCACCTGAAAGAGCCGAGTCCCAAGTCCCGCCTGGAGGATTTGACTTGTTTGACTTGTTTTTCATGTATTGCAATATTGTGTTTCCCCAGCCCCAGGGGAAGTCCAAAGCCGATGCGTTCACTCGCTCTTTCCTGAGGAGGAGTCTGCAGAGCGGCTCCAAGTCAGACGTCGGAGACATCCTCACTCACAAAGCTCTGGTCCTGGAGCACAACAAGTCCAAAAACAAGAAGCCCAAAAACAAGAAGTCCAAAAACAAGAAGGCCAAAGGACTGAGCTCCAAACAGAAGAGGGACCTGAAGATGTTCCAGATAAAACCAGAGGCCCAGAGGTACAAAAACACAAACATGAGGCTCGTACATCAGCCCAACATGGGACATTACTGAGTTTAACCCCACGGAAAGGTTTGAAGAACACTCCTGCACACGTCTCACTCTTACTATTAAGAACACTCGTGCACACGTCTCACTCTTACTATTAAGAACACTTGTGCACACGTCTCACTCTTAGTATTAAGAACACTCGTGCACGTGTCTCACTCTTAGTATTAAGAACACTCGTGCACACGTCTCACTCTTAGTATTACGAACACTCGTGCACACGTCTCACTCTTAGTATTAAGAACACTCGTGCACATGTCTCACGCTTAGTTTATGAACACTCCTGCACGCGTCTCACTCTTAGTTTATGAACACTCCTGCACACGTCTCACTTAGTTTATGAACACTCCTGCACACGTCTCACTCTTAGTATTACGAACACTCGTGCACACGTCTCACTCTTAGTATTAAGAACACTCGTGCACACGTCTCACTCTTAGTATTAAGAACACTCCTGCACACGTCTCTCTTAGTATTAAGAACACTCGTGCACACGTCTCACTCTTAGTATTAAGAACACTCATGCACGTGTCTCACTCTTAGTATTAAGAACACTCGTGCACACGTCTCACTCTTAGTATTAAGAACACTCGTGCACACGTCTCACTCTTAGTATTAAGAACACTCGTGCACGTGTCTCACTCTTAGTATTAAGAACACTCGTGCACACGTCTCACTCTTAGTATTACGAACACTCGTGCACACGTCTCACTCTTAGTATTAAGAACACTCGTGCACATGTCTCACGCTTAGTTTATGAACACTCCTGCACGCGTCTCACTCTTAGTTTATGAACACTCCTGCACACGTCTCACTCTCAGTATTACGAACACTCGTGCATGTGTCTCACTCTTAGTATTAAGAACACTCGTGCACGTGTCTCACTCTTAGTATTAAGAACACTCGTGCACACGTCTCACTCTTAGTATTAAGAACACTCGTGCACGTGTCTCACTCTTAGTATTAAGAACACTCCTGCCCACGTCTCTCTTAGTATTAAGAACACTCGTGCACACGTCTCACTCTTAGTATTAAGAACACTCGTGCACACGTCTCACTCTTAGTATTAAGAACACTCGTGCACACGTCTCACTCTTAGTATTAAGAACACTCGTGCACGTGTCTCACTCTTAGTATTACGAACACTCGTGCACACGTCTCACTCTTAGTATTAAGAACACTCGTGCACATGTCTCACGCTTAGTTTATGAACACTCCTGCACGCGTCTCACTCTTAGTTTATGAACACTCCTGCACACGTCTCACTCTTAGTATTACGAACACTCGTGCACACGTCTCACTCTTAGTATTAAGAACACTCGTGCACACGTCTCACTCTTAGTATTAAGAACACTCGTGCACGTGTCTCACTCTTAGTATTAAGAACACTCGTGCACACGTCTCACTCTTAGTATTAAGAACACTCGTGCACACGTCTCACTCTTAGTATTAAGAACACTCGTGCACGTGTCTCACTCTTAGTATTAAGAACACTCGTGCACACGTCTCACTCTTAGTATTAAGAACACTCGTGCACATGTCTCACGCTTAGTTTATGAACACTCCTGCACGCGTCTCACTCTTAGTTTATGAACACTCCTGCACACGTCTCACTCTTAGTTTATGAAAACTCCTGCACGCGTTTCACTCTTAGTTTACGAACACTCCCGCACGCGTCTCACTCTTAGTTTACGAACACTCCCGCACGCGTCTCACTTAGTTTTAAGGACACTCCTGCACGCGTCTCACTCTTAGTTTTAAGGACACTCATGCCGCACGCGTCTCACTCTTAGTTTTAAGAACACTCCCGCACACCTCTCACTTAGTTTTAAGAACACTCCCGCACACCTCTCACTTAGTTTTAAGAACACTCCCGCACACCTCTCACTTAGTTTTAAGAACACTCCCGCACACCTCTCACTCTTAGTTTTAAGAACACTCCCGCACGTGTCTCACTCTTAGTTTTAAGAACACTCTCGCACGCGTCTCACTTAGTCTTAAGAACACTCCCGCACACCTCACTCTTAGTTTTAAGAACACTCCTGCACACGTCTCACTCTTAGTTCACTTTTATTAGTACAATGTTTCCCTCTGACCTTCTTCAGGTAAATTATTGCGTTTAACATGTCTATAGTTTGTAGTGGGTGTGGCCTAAGCCTCCCGCGAGTGTCTGGCTGACAACGAGTAGAGGGGGCGTGTCTTTGAACCCCTCGGGGTCAGAGGGCACCGGGTCACAATCTGCATTTTGTCCATCTGCGAGAAAGTGTCATGACCAAACTCTGTACACGATGAACCTGCGTCTGAAACATGTGACTCTATCGTGAAAATGGTCATTTCAACTGTTTCACCGAGAAAATCTCCAAACTCTGAAGTACTTTTAGTATGTGTTAGTAGTACTGCTGTAGTATGTGTCATATGAAGTACTTTTAGTGGTACTCCTGTAGTATGTGTCATATGAAGTACTTTTAGTAGTACTCCTGTAGTATGTGTCATATGAAGTACTTATAGTAGTACTCCTGTAGTATGTGTCATATGAAGTACTTTTAGTAGTACTCCTGTAGTATGTGTCATATGAAGTACTTTTAGTAGTACTCCTGTAGTATGTGTCCTATGAAGTACTTATAGTAGTACTCCTGTAGTATATGTCATATGAAGTACTTTTAGTAGTACTCCTGTAGTATGTGTCATATGAAGTACTTATAGTAGTACTCTTGTAGTATGTGTCATATGAAGTACTTTTAGTAGTACTCCTGTAGTATGTGTCATATGAAGTACTTTTAGTAGTACTCCTGTAGTATGTGTCATATGAAGTACTTATAGTAGTACTCCTGTAGTATGTGTCGTATGAAGTACTTTTAGTAGTACTCCTGTAGTATGTGTCGTATGAAGTACTTTTGGTAGTACTCCTGTAGTATGTGTCATATGAAGTACTTTTAGTAGTACTCCTGTAGCATGTGTCATATGAAGTACTTTTAGTGGTACTCCTGTAGTATGTCATATGAAGTACTTTTAGTAGTACTCCTGTAGTATGTGTCATATGAAGTACTTTTAGTAGTACTCCTGTAGTATGTGTCATATGAAGTACTTTTAGTAGTACTCCTGTAGTATGTGTCGTATGAAGTACTTTTGGTAGTACTCCTGTAGTATGTGTCATATGAAGTACTTTTGGTAGTACTCCTGTAGTATGTGTCATATGAAGTACTTTTAGTAGTACTCCTGTAGTATGTGTCGTATGAAGTACTTTTAGTAGTACTCCTGTAGCATGTGTCATATGAAGTACTTTTAGTGGTACTCCTGTAGTATGTCATATGAAGTACTTTTAGTAGTACTCCTGTAGTATGTGTCATATGAAGTACTTTTAGTAGTTCTCTTGTAGCATGTGTCATATGAAGTACTGGTAACACTTTAAAATACGGTCCGGGACTTACGGTGGTAGTTAGTAGATACTTGACTGGTAGTTACGGTGGTACTTACAGTGGTAGTTTGTGGTACTTACAGTGGTACCTATAGTGGTACTTACAGTGGTACTTACAGTGGTACTTACAGTGGTACTTACAGTGGTAGTTTGTGGTACTTATAGTGGTACTTACAGTGGTACTTACAGTGGTACTTACAGTGGTACTTATAGTGGTACCAGAAGTGATACTTAGACTA
Source organism: Periophthalmus magnuspinnatus (assembly GCF_009829125.3). Classification (NCBI taxonomy): domain Eukaryota; kingdom Metazoa; phylum Chordata; class Actinopteri; order Gobiiformes; family Gobiidae; genus Periophthalmus; species Periophthalmus magnuspinnatus. The sequence goes on along the minus strand of NC_047128.1, from coordinate 87,888 downwards.
ATAACTACTGGTACTAGTACTGGTACTTACTGCAAAATCATATGAAGTGAATGGTATTAAAGAATATGGTGTTATTAGGCATATGAATCTTTGATTTCATTATACGTTCATAGAAAATACACAAGACAAAACACTGTGAAAACACAAACACTTTATTATGACAAATTTCACATTAATACGACAATCAGATTTAAAAGAAATTTCCAATAATGACAATAACAAATAAATGACACGTTTTAAATGAACATGACAGTGATACATACTGTAAAATATCAATACTTTAACTGCTATTTTAAAGCGAGACATTATGGTACTTGCACTATTAATTACTGGTACTTACTGTAGTTTATACTGGTAATTACTAGTACTTTCCGTGGTACTTACTGCTGTATTTACTGGTAATTACCATAATAGTTACTATGGTAATTACCATTACATACAGCTGTAATTACCACGGAAAGTACTAGTAATACTATTTATACTGGTAATTACTAGTACTTTCCGTGGTACTTACTGCTGTATGTACTGGTAATTACCATAGTAACTATTATGGTAATTACCAGTACATACAGCAGTAAGTACCACGGAAAGTACTAGTAATTACCAGTATAAACTACAGTAAGTACCAGTAATTAATAGTGCAAGTACCATAATGTCTCGCTTTAAAATAGCAGTTAAAGTATTGATATTTTACAGTATGTATCACTGTCATGTTCATTTAAAACGTGTCATTTATTTGTTATTGTCATTATTGGAAATTTCTTTTAAATCTGATTGTCGTATTAATGTGAAATTTGTCATAATAAAGTGTTTGTGTTTTCACAGTGTTTTGTCTTGTGTATTTTCTATGAACGTATAATGAAATCAAAGATTCATATGCCTAATAACACCATATTCTTTAATACCATTCACTTCATATGATTTTGCAGTAAGTACCAGTACTAGTACCAGTAGTTATTAGTCTAAGTATCACTTCTGGTACCACTATAAGTACCACTGTAAGTACCACTGTAAGTACCACTGTAAGTACCACTATAAGTACCACAAACTACCACTGTAAGTACCACTGTAAGTACCACTGTAAGTACCACTGTAAGTACCACTATAGGTACCACTGTAAGTACCACAAACTACCACTGTAAGTACCACCGTAACTACCAGTCAAGTATCTACTAACTACCACCGTAAGTACTGGTAAGTCCCGGACCGTATTTTAAAGTGTTACCGAAGTACTTTTAGTAGTATGTGTCATATGAAGTACTTTTAGTGAAGTACTTGTGTCCTGTTGTAGATACGAGCTGTTCCTTCCTCTTCATGACCTGTGGAGACAGTACATCCTGGACCTGTGCGGGGGTCTGCAGCCCACCACGTGAGTTTGGTTTTAAAGCTTCTCTGTGGGACTTTACACTTTATCTTTCACTGGTGAAGAGTTTTCCAGCTGCTCGTCTCTGTGGAGATGTAATGAAAGGTTCCACAGTGTGGCATTAAACGTATACGTCACGTTCAATTATAGGTATTTAATTGTCAAACTATCTTATGTGAGGCTTTCAGCGGGCTCCCCTCTCCATAGATGTGACTTGTAACTTGCCGAGTGTATTTTTAATGTTTTGTTTGTTGCATCAGTTATTCTCTGTAAACTGAGGATGATCCTCACACTCGTTTTGACTGAAGCTTCGTGTCGTTTCTGCAGGAACCCACAGCTGGTTCAGATGAAGCTTCTGAAGGCAGACTTCCACGGAGCTCTCATTAAAGGTCAGGGGTCAGGGGTCACAGGCTGTGGAGTGAGTGAGGAGTGAGGGGTCAGGGGCTGTGGAGTGAGTGAGGAGTGAGGGGTCAGGGGCTGTGGAGTGAGTGAGGAGTGAGGGGTCAGGGGGTGTGGAGTGAATGAGGAGTGAGGGGTCAGGGGCTGTGGAGTGAGTGAGGGGTCAGGGGCTGTGGAGTGAGTGAGGAGTGAGGGGTCAGGGGCTGTGGAGTGAGTGAGGGGTCAGGGGCTGTGGAGTGAGTGAGGGGTCTGGGGCTGTGGAGTGAGTGAGGAGTGAGGGGTCAGGGGCTGTGGAGTGAGTGAGGAGTGAGGGGTCAGGGGCTGTGGAGTGAGTGAGGAGTGAGGGGTCAGGGGCTGTGGAGTGAATGAGGAGTGAGGGGTCAGGGGCTATGGAGTGAGTGAGGAGTGAGGGGTCAGGGGCTGTGGAGTGAGTGAGGGGTCAGGGGCTGTGGAGTAAGTGAGGAGTGAGGGGTCAGGGGCTGTGGAGTGAGTGAGGGGTCAGGGGCTGTGGAGTGAGTGAGGAGTGAGGGGTCAGGGGCTGTGGAGTGAGTGAGGAGTGAGGGGTCAGGGGGTGTGGAGTGAGTGAGGAGTGAGGGGTCAGGGGCTGTGGAGTGAGTGAGGGGTCAGGGGCTGTGGAGTGAGTGAGGAGTGAGGGGTCAGGGGGTGTGGAGTGAATGAGGAGTGAGGGGTCAGGGGCTATGGAGTGAGTGAGGGGTCAGGGGCTATGGAGTGAGTGAGGGGTCAGGGGCTGTGGAGTGAGTGAGGAGTGAGGGGTCAGGGGGTGTGGAGTGAATGAGGAGTGAGGGGTCAGGGGCTATGGAGTGAGTGAGGAGTGAGGGGTCAGGGGCTGTGGAGTGAGTGAGGAGTGAGGGGTCAGGGGGTGTGGAGTGAGTGAGGAGTGAGGGGTCAGGGGCTGTGGAGTGAGTGAGGAGTGAGGGGTCAGGGGCTGTGGAGTGAGTTTTGACCCTTGTTTACTTCATGGTTGCTCGGTAACAGTTGTGGAAAACCTTTACGTGCCACGTCTGCTGCCCGTGTCCAACCAGGAACTAAAATGATAAACTTTACAAAAATGAAAAATAGGCGTTTAAATCAATATTTTTATTTATTTTAATTCTAGACTAAGAATTCAAGACTTATTTTGGTTTGAATTTTGCCAGATTGCCTTTTCTCGTGGTTGCGTGTGACATCGAGGAACACGCTCGTTTGCACATCCACATGTGAAGGGCGTCCTCTTAAGTGCTGGGTGGATACTCCATGTATTTATAATAATTATATTATTTGAATAAAATTAAGCATAAATACGTCTCATTGTTTCATAACATGCAAAGAAAAAAGTGAAGTGTAATCGAGCTTAAATCTGGAGAACACAACATAAAGAACTTGACCGTCGTTATTTCAACATGGTGGATTTAGATTTTATTTTAAAATGAGCCACACTCTGAAGTGAGTGGCTCATTTAATGTGAACTGGTTTGAATATTTCCTCAAACAGTTTAACCACAGTCAGGTCTCGTTCTCTCTGCAGTGGTTCGGTCCAGATGTGCCTCGTACGTCGGCCTCACCGGGATTTTGATTCAAGAATTTAAACACGTTTTCAAAATTATCACCAACAAAGACGAAATAAAAGGTTTGGCTCTGACACAAGAAATAATCCTCCTCTGCGCCGCTGTCCTCCTCTGCGCCGCTGTCCTCCTCTGCACCGCTGTCCTCCTCTGCACCGCTGTCCTCCTCTGCACCGCTGTCCTCCTCTGCACCGCTGTCCTCCTCTGCACCACTGTCCTCCTCTGCACCGCTGTCCTCCTCTGCACCACTGTCCTCCTCTGCACCGCTGTCCTCCTCTGCACCACTGTCCTCTTCTGCACCATTCTTCACCTTTTCTATCCGTTCTAAAATGGTCCAGTTATGATCCTGGAGTTTTCTTTAACACTTAATGGGAGCTTCACACGCAGCGCTCAGCGGAGCTGTTATTAAGTCGTTAAAGGGGGAGGAGTCAGATCATTCTTCTAATCTAATAATAAATGATCTCATTTAAATTAGCTGAGAGTAGGACATTCTTCAGACTGCGGTCTGTCACTCACCTGGAGGTGACGGGGGCGGAGCTAAGAGCGGACATTCTTCAGACTGACACAAACATAAACTCTTTTTGTCACAGAAGAGTCTGCACATGGTCACAACACAACAACTTTTTTTTCATTTTAAAAATTGTACAACAAAAAGTTGGCTAGTCCAGTTTAATATTAGTATAATAATAATTAATATAAAGTACAATAATTATATTAATTATTTTATATTATTGTACTTTATATAAAATATTAAGTACAATAGTGTAGAATAATTAATATAAAATATAATAATGAATGAGGGTCTGCGCAGGCGAGCCAGACCCTGGCTCGCCCGCGCAGACAGACCGGGCTCGCCCGCGCAGACAGACCGGGCTCGCCCGCGCAGACAGACCGGGCTCACGTGCGCAGGGTTGTCATCAGATGTATTGATTATTTGTTTTATTTCTCAGTGATCCCGAAGAGGCACAGTGTTTTTGAGATGGAGGTGAACGGCTTTGTGTCTCACATTTACGGGAGCAGGATCGAGCAGAGAGCGAGCGAGCGCTCTGCCAAGAAGTTCAAATCCAAAGGAGCCATCGACCTCTGACCTGCGACTTCTTGTATGTCGAGACAAGGAGCTGCTGACCTTTGACCTATGACCTCCTGTATGTCGACACAAGGACTTTTCTGGACATTTCATTTGAGTTTTTATTTATTTGCACGCCGGGCCCGCACACCGGGCCTGTGTGTCCCAGTCTGGGGCCTGCGGTCCTTGGGGGCCCCATCGTCCCTTTAACTCTCAGCTCAACAACATCACGTCGTGTTTCAGGTTTGTGAATTTTGAGGACTTTTCTATTCAAAAAGGACGTTTTGTTTTACATTTTTGGCAGTGGTCTTAATAATCCATAATTCTGAAACTTGCGGGATACACAGGACTTTTTTCAAACTATCGATAAACTGTTTCATCCATCTCATCCGGGTCGGGTCGCAGGAACAGCAGTCTGAGCCGAAACTCCCAAATACTTCCCTCACCCCAGACACTTCCCTCACCCCAGACAGTCCCCAGTCTTCCCCGGGGACATGAACTCGTCTCCAGGGAGGCTTTCAGGAGCCCCAGCTGCTCCTCCCCACAAGGAGGAGAACGGTTCATACCTGATTTAAAATATGGATTTCCAAATTGAGAAATGGTTAATGCGTCATTGGCTTATTCTTATTTATTTTTTGTTTATCTTTTTATTTTTAAGTAGAAACATGAGCATTTTCTGCATTCAAATCTGTTTAATCTCATCAGCTTTTTTGGTTAAGGATCTGCTTGAAAAATAACAGCTTCGCCTTGAAATGTTCCACAGTGCAGCGTTTAGAAAGGCAGATGACCCATTAGAGATGGACCGATCTGCCTTAAATCTCCAGCAGGGGGCGATCTTTAGTTCTGGAACAAAGCTTTATATAAACACTTGAATACAAAGACATAAGTGCTTAAACGCTCTTAAAGGTTTGAGGTCAGAAGGCCTGGGGCCACTGTGTAGTAAATTTAATTTACATCATTTGGGGAAAATAATCAGAATCGGCCCCACATATTGATAATATCAGTTCGATAATATCGGCTGCTCTGGATTCTGAATAATCGGTATCATCCGTGGAAAACACAAATCGGCTGATTTCTATGACCGAGGTTCAGGTCAGATCTCGGCAAGTTTTTGAAGTTATTTTGACCATAAAAACAATGGTAACTGAATAAATGCAAGATAAATACATTTAATGCCTTACTCTGGAACATTTCAGGCAAAGTGATGACATCACACTTACACCACAAATGAAATGAATGAAAAGTGATGTCCTATGTTCAAAAGGAGCCGTGTGGAACCTGTTCCTCTGAATACACTTTACGTGGTGTTTTTCCCTCTTTTGCTGCAGACGTTTAATCCTATTTACGAGAACTGGGCTTATTTTTATTTTTCCTCACATTTGGTTTAAATTCTTTAATGATTTCCTTATCAGAATTCAAACTTAAAGTCCCTTTGCAGAGCAGTGAGTTTCACTTCCTCCTTTTGTCTTTCATAAAACTGGATTCCTGTCAGCGTCTTCATTCTGTCCTAGAGCCAATGTTGTTTTGATTAAATACTTAAATCTGCAACTTTTTGTGATGATTCTTTGACCTGAGCAGGTTGTTTGTTTGTTTGTTTAACTTTCAAAGGTTTTAAGGGCACAAGGTAAAACCATAGACTGTTTATATAAATGCACATAGCTAACCTGCTAGCCGCCGCATTATAAAACAAAGTGATCATGAGCGCACTTCCTGCTCCATCGACTCTGGCTCCAATTCACTTTAGCAACAGGTTTGATTGATCACTCGCTCCGTCACGTCTTTACTGTCTGAGTCGAAGTTATGTTGTCGTTCCTACACGATATTTGAATGACTCTCATTAACCACAGTCTGTGTAAAGAAGTGACTGAGTGTGACGTCACAGCTTCAACTGAAGCTCATCGAGGCCAGAGCAGGTAAAGGGATGATTTGGAGAAGAGTTTAATATTTGTAATTCTGACCGCGAGTATCATAGCAACCAAAGAGCCAATCAGGAGCAAGCAGGTTGAAGGTAACTCCCCTTCCTGCCCCACATCACTGGTTTGGCAGGAGGCGGCCTGCCAACGCTGTCAATCAAACCTGTTGCTAACGCTAACAGGAGCGACCTCGGGGACAGAAGGACCTGATTTGTCTGTTATTAATGTTCAGATCTTGATTTACAGACACAATAGTGAAATAAAAACCCCAGGATCATGTAGAGGGTTAATACGAACATTTAAGACCAGAATGAGTCTGAAGCAGCAGAGACAAAGAGAGGAGACACTGAAGCGGTCACTTCCTGTTTGTGATGCGGTCACTTCCTGTTTGTGATGCGGTCACTTCCTGTTTGTGATGCGGTCACTTCCTGTTTGTGATGCGGTCACTTCCTGTTTGTGATGCGGTCACTTCCTGTTTGTGATGCAGACACCTGAGGTGTGTTCATTTATATAAAGACTTTGACTCTGGCTGATGAACTTGTGTATTTTCTTTTTTTTTTTTTTTTTTAACATTATTCAAATGACTTAACTAAGAAATTGCTTAAAATATTTTGATGCCAGTGAACAACAATCTAACTCCCTTCAATTGCTCACATTGTTACCATGGAGATATTAATGCTTTGCCTAGAATGTTCCACAGCGTGGCATTAACCCATCTTGCACTTATTTAATTAGAGCGGTGTCGCCCCCTCCATGGATCTAATCTGTATTTTGGCATCACCGGCTTGTGTCTTTGAAGACGGAGATGTTTAATTCCATGTTATGGAAGAAGTCCAGCAAAGCAATAACAATATCTCCATGGAGACGAGCGCATAGAAAAGTTACAGAGTGTATCTTTTTGAGTGAGTTACCTGATGGTGTAAAGGACTTTCTCAAGGCTCCATTAGCACATTTGAGTTATGTAACCCTGAGCACGCCCTGTTTAACACTGTGGATCTTCTGTCTGTGACACCTGTGCCACAAACCTGTTCAACTCCTGTTTTTCCCTTGTGCCCTTGGGCCTCGCACTCTGCACATGTCACCTGTCACTTCACACGGCCTTTACCTCCTGCACACTGTGTTCTTGTTTTAATGACGTCACTGAGACGTTATCGGCTTTGCTCTGGTGTTTGTTTTGTTCCAGGAGGATTTGAACCGTTTCATGTTCAAATCAGACTTGGTGCTGTATTTTTCGTAAAAATGTGAAACACGAAACTTGTTCATTTGAAACAGTTTGGTCCAAAGTTCCTCCTCACTGACCTCATGCATTCATTCACGGTGATGAGTTTATAAGTGGTTTTCACCGCTCTCAGAGGCCAGAGTGGAGGTTTGCTAGCACTAGCATGCTAACAACGGCTTCTCTTACAGTAAAACTCTATAATCAGATGCAAACAGCGACTTTAACCTCCAGAGCTCTTATGTGGCTCATCTGCACTGGGGCAAACTTCAGGTACAGCACCTTGAACGTGTTTGAGTCACTTTATTATGAGTCTGTAACATCTCCAAAGCTCAAAATGCTCTGTTCCCCCTTGTGATGTCATCAAGTGGTAGTTTAAGTTAACGGCTCTTTTTACCTTTAGTTCAGTCGAGATAAGAGACAACTCCAGGACTGAAATGATCCAAATGATTCTATAAATGAAGGTGTGTGGAGTTTAAAAACACAGTGGAGCACTTCCTGTATCACCACATGATGACATCACAAGGTGGAACAGAGTGTTTTCAGTTTGAGAGAAGAACTCAGTCTAAATCTGCAGAGTTTTTGTGTTAAACATGTGAGAATGAAACAAAACGCAACTTCAGGTCTGTGATGAGGAAACGTTAAACAGATCAGAGCAGTGCATCATGGGACTTAACGTCTTAATGTGTCACTTTAAGTCGTGTTTGTCTGGATCCAGAGCAGACACTTCAACACTTTACAGAGACGTGAGTCACTGGTGAATCTCCCCCAGTTCAGATGGGTGTGATTGACAGGTGGATCAGCCAATCAGAGACACACATGGTCCGTCTGTATTAAAACAAATACGGCAGCTCATGAGGAACAAAAAGGAGGGAAAAAATATCACAGGGGAAAATCATGGCGGTTTCTGCAGAATTGATGAGCAAAGTTCCTCTGAGGAGAGAAATGTATGTTTGTATTTTTTTAATGATGCTGACCAATGAGCTCCTTCGTTTCACCAACTAAATCGACTCTGATTGGACGATTGTGTTTCTGGAGACAGAGCGGAGACCAGACCTTTGCATTAAGAGAAAGAGGCTTCAAAAATAATGTTTAAGGTCACAAATCCCTGTCAGTGTAAATGTAAGACTTAAATAGTGCTTGTATTTGGATTCTTTTGTGACTACACAGAGGGTTCACTGTCGCCATTGTGTCCTTGGGCAAGACACTTGATCTACATTACCTGCTCAGTCACTGTATTTGGTGTGAGAAAGTGCATAAGGCCATAGTCCTCAGGTTTACATTAGATCCTGTGTTCTGTTGGGGTCAAAGGTCATGTTTCTGCTTCGTTTACCCTCTGATCTACATTTTGGTGGTGCTGTGGGCCCCTGTTTGATGGATTCACACGAGCAGAAACAGACTGACTCATGTTCAGATAAACACAAGACAAACTCATAAGAACAGTGCTTTTCAGAGTGAGGAGAGAGGAGCTGTCAGACCGGTCCCACTGTGAAACCTGGAAACGTGAGCTCACCTTTAGTCCTGATACCACCCACTGAAACTTACTGAAACTTACACTTGAGTCTTTGGGGATTTTAGTTCTGTAAAAGTGATGAATACACCAGTGTAAAGACACACAATCTCATTCAGTGTACATTTTCTTTATGTTCACTACTTTGTACATGTTATAAACACACGACATCAGACATATGAAGTAACATACATGGAATATGTAGTACAGAAAAACACATTCAATATATTTTATATTCAGATCCTCAGAGTCTCCTCACTTTGTTACGCGCTAGGTCTGTGGAGAGGCGGACTCGCTCACAGTAAAAATGCGTTACATTTATCGAACATTCATTTCTTCAATTGCATATGTTTTTATTGATCCAAAAAACCCTCGCTTCTCCACAGATCTGACCTGCTTGTCTCAGTGAAGATAAGTTTAAGCCATATTGTGGAACTTGATTGCACATTCAGTCTTTGATTGCATCCTCTAGTAAAAATCTTTTAAATTAGTCCTTCAGAGGCTCAACGAGAAGAAACGACTAGAACATGGGGAATCAACCAGCAGCTCTAGAGCCGCATGCGGCTCCTTCATCCTTATTCTGTGGCTCCGGAGCAGCATGCGGCTCTTTCATCCTTATTCTGTGGCTCCGGAGCAGCATGTGGCTCCTTCATCCTTATATTGTGGCTCCGGAGCAGCATGCGGCTCTTTCATCCTTATTCTGTGGCTCCGGAGCAGCATGTGGCTCTTTCATCCTTATATTGTGGCTCCGGAGCAGCATGCAGCTCTTTCATCCTTATTCTGTGGCTCCACATGCCTTGGCAAAATACTTGATTTTTCGTTGCCCAAAAAAAGGGCGTCACAAGACGGTACTCGCCAAAATGCCGTGATTTATGGAGAAATCTGCATTTGGAGTCCTGTGGATCTTTGGATCCAGTACATATATATATATATATATATATGTATGTATGTATATATATATGTATATGTATGTGTATATATATATATGTATGGGTCAAAAAAGTATTTATTCAGCCCCAATTGTGCAAGTTCTGCCACTTGAAGGAGAGAGGCCTGTAATTTTCATCATTCACTTCAACTATGAGACAGAATGAGGGAAACAATCCACAAAATCACACTGTAGAATTTTTAAAGATTTTTTGTATATTTGCAAATTATGGTGTAAAATAAGTATTTGGCCAATAACAAACGTTAATCTCAATATTTGTTACATAGCCTTTTGATTTTCTGTAAGTCTCCAGAGGTTTTCTCTGTTGCTGTAGTTTGGTCCGTTCCTCCTGCAGATCTCCTCTAGAGCAGTGATGTTTTGGAACAACATGGACTTTCAACTCCCTCCAAACATTTTCTATGGGGTTGAGATCTGGAGACTGGGCCACTCCAGGATCTTGAAATGCTTCTTATGAAGCCTCTCCTTCGTTTCCCGGGCGGTGTGTTTGGATCATTGTCACGCTGAAAGACTCAGCCACGTTTCATCTTCAATGTCCTCACTGATGGAAGGAGGTTTTCACTCAGAATCTCTGTATGTTTCTTTTACACGGATCAGTCGTCCTGGCGGCGTAGTGTGTTACTGATGGTCCCTTTGTTACTTTGGCCCCAGCTCTCAGGTCACTCACTTGGTCGCCCCGTGTGGTTCTTGTGTCATTTTGACCCCATGGAGTCAGATCTTGGTGGAGCCCCAGGTCTTGGTCTTGTTCCATTTTCTAATACTTGCTCCACAGTTGATTTGTTGACTCCAGCTCTTCCCTGTTGCAGATTGAGTGTTCGGGGCCTGGTGTCTACAGTTTTGTTTGTGGTTCCTTTGCTCTTTGGTCTTGTCCATAGTGGAGTTTGAGTCTGACTGTTTGAGGTTGTGGACATGTGTCTTTTATACTGAGGACGAGTTCAAACAGGGGCCATTAATGCAGGGGACGAGTGGAGGACAGAGGAGCCTCTGAGAGAAGAAGGTACAGGTCTGTGTGAGACACAGATCAAGAAACTGGGTCCAAATGGCTCTTTGGGGGTTAAAGGTCACCGACCCCTGGACCAGAACATGATTAAAGATCTGAACAGTTTGAATAATGGGGCGGATTTAAACGATATCCTCCCGAGATCACTGCATTAGGAACAAAAATAGTGCAAAAAGTTTTCTAGTAAATTATTTATGTAAACCAGATGCTAAAGGCAAGGCAAGTTTATTTGTACAGCACAATTCGTACACAAGGTAATTCAAAGAGCTTTACAGAATAAGAAAGACATTAAAATCACACAAATCAAAACATAAATAATCACCCAATCTGCAACTCTCTCACCCACTCATTTGCCCCTTTAAAAACTCTCTCACCCACTCGTTTGCCCCTTTAAAAACTCTCTCACCCACTCGTTTGCCCCTTTAAAAACTCTCTCACCCACTCATTTGCCCCTTTAAACTCTCTCACCCACTCGTTTGCCCCTTTAAAAACTCTCTCTCACTCTTTAAACACTGTCCTTCAATTTTCAATTTAAGAACTTTCCCATTACTTTACAAAAAACTTTCCTGTCACTTCTCAAATACTTTCCTGTCACTTTACTATGTCTAATAAAAGTCTGTCAGTCCATGTTTCTTTTGTCATCATAAAATTACCATTAAAGGAGAAGAGGCAGAATAAAAACCTGCTATATATAGTTACAATAATTAAAAATAACTCTAGCCTATATATAGTCTATCCGGCTTCTTTGAACTTTTGCATTAGGCCTTTTATATTTGTCACATTTGGACTTCCCCTTCATTTCCAGCCTCTCCCTTGGACTAAGTCCACACACTTTATCATTTACCTGAAAACCCTGGCACAGCTCCAGGACTCACTTTCTTCCTTGTGCATTTTCAAACTCAGCTCCTCCTTTTCTTAAAAGCCTGTTTATTTTTGAACTGTAGAAATCCCTGTTGCGTCACCGTGCTCTTTAAAAGCCTCGTTCTTCTGCAGACTCCACACACAGAGCACTCAGACTGAACCAGAGCCGACATGGGGGATACACTGCTGTTTGCCAATGACAACCAGCGCCGTATGGAAGCTGTGCAGAAGTGTTTTGGACCGAGCGGGACCCGGATCCTGGACCCGGGCCGAGTTCTGGTCGGAGAGGGCCGTTTGATGAAGCAGAGCCGGCGTGGAGCGCAGCCTAAAGCCTTTTTCCTGTTTAACGACATGTTGGTCTATGGCAGCATCGTCATCAACGGCCGCTGGTTTAAGAAGCAGAAGATCATCCCTCTAGGTGAGAGAGTGTTTCAGAAGGTCTGGAGTGTTTCTGAACAGACTCATGTTTCTGAACAGACTCATGTTTCAGAAGGTCTGGAGTGTTTTCAGAGCTGATGCTCGGCTGCTCTGGAGTCACCTCCTAAAACTCAAACAAGAATCTGTTCAAATAAATGAAAAAAAGATGAACCTCATTGGATTAAAAATCATATTTATTATTTATGTTGAGTCTGAAAAGGATCAATGAGTGGCTCTGAAACAGGAGCAGGATTATTATCGTTAGAATTATAATAATTATAATATTATTATTATTTTTAATGGATTGTATTGTCCTGGCTCTGTTTCACCCAAGGACGTTTTATTTTGCTTTATTCAGTCATTCCAAACTCACTCCACACTCGTCTTCCTCCTGTCTCCACACTCGTCTTCCTCCTGTCTCCACACTTGTCTTCCTCATGTCTCCACACTCGTCTCCTCTTTCCACACTCGTCTTCCTCCTGTCTCCACACTCGTCTTCCTCTTGTCTCTCCACTCGTCTTCCTCCTGTCTCCACACTCGTCTTCCTCCTGTCTCCACACTCGTCTTCCTCCTGTCTCCACACTCGTCTTCCTCCTGTCTCTCCACTCGTCTTCCTCTTCTCGTCCCTTTTCACTGACCTGGTGTCCTATTTCAGGGGACATTGAGCTGGAGGACCTGGAGGACGGCTACATGAGGCACCAGTGGCTCATCAAAGCTCCGGGGAAATCCTTCTTCGTGTCGGCCGCGTCCCGGGAGGAGAAGGTGGCATGGATCCGGCACATCGAGGTGTGTAAGACCCGCCTCCCGAGCTCCGGACGGCCCGTCGCCATGACCTGGATCCCCGACCGCGCCTCCGCCATCTGCATGCGCTGCTCCCGGAACTTCAGTGTGACTCACCGTCGGCACCACTGCAGGAAATGCGGCTTCCTGGTTTGTGGATCGTGTTCCCGAAAGCGTGCGGTGATCGGGAACATCCATCCCACCAAGAGGCAGAGGGTGTGCGTGCAGTGCCACAGCGGCCTGAGCCAGGAAGAGGACAGGAGAGGCCGCGGAGACAGCATCGGACTACCCTCTGATGAAGACGAGTCGGGAAGCTTCGAAGATCATTTATACGAAGATTTCATCGAAGACGAATACGATCTGGCGAACTGGGACGACTCTGGGATGGACTCATTCTGTCCTTATGTTTACATCAGACCTGAACACGTCTGGCCCTCTCACGTTTAAACTAGAACCACGACGGTCCTGAAGGGACATCATTATGAAACTACTTAAACCTGCACATGGCGTCTTTAAACAGTTTAAAGCTACGTGTACTTGAACAGAAGAAGAAGAACATGGTCATCTAAAAGTAAACCTGACTGTAAATATGCTCCTCCCATAAATGACCCTGGAGATTGTTACGGGACAGTGGCTTTTATGAAGGATGTAAATAGAAACTTTTGGTACAGACCTGGTTAGTTCTGGGATGTGACTCACAGGGCGGCAGCAGTGGATCTACTGAAAACTGCTGTTGTGTCCTTAGGCAAGACACTTCACCCACGTTGCCTGTTATGAATGTAGTGTGTGAGTGTTAGTGGGAGGGGCCGATGGAGCTGCCCCAAGGCAGCTGTGGCTACAATGGTAGATTACTCCCAGTGTGGAGTGAATGAAGAACGCACTCAAAAGCTCTTTAGGCACAATTTAAATCCACAGATTGTGTTTGTCTTAATGTGAAACTGTATCTGTCTGAAACTGAAGCTCTCGTACATCAGACACACGTTTGTATCTGAACCACTCAATCTGCCTCATTTTGTATTTGAAATAAAACATTTATAAAGAATTCTCTCTTTGGTGTTTGGTCAATGTACAGTCTAACTCTAAAATATATAAAGATATATTTATAATTGAATGTAGTGTATATAATATTGTCATGATCCGCACTGTCCGCTCCTGGTTTTCCTCCCTGTGTGCTCTTCCCCCTCCCTCACCTGCCTGTACCTGGAGCTGGGCGGAGCTCTCGGCTCCTCCCCCGCGCACCTGCTCCCCATCTGGCTAATCACCACACCTGCCATGGATAAGAGGAGATGGGGGAAGACACTCAGTGTGAGATCGTCTGTTTGTCACCCTGTCTGTGCTGCGTTTGTCGTGTCTCCTGTCGGTTCCTGACGGTTCCTGTCGGTTCCTGACGGTTCCTGTCGGTTCCTGTCGGTTCCTGACGGTTCCTGTCGGTTCCTGTCGGTTCCTGTGCTCGTGTGTTCCTGTTCTCCTCCGGATCACCCCCTGTTCATACTTTGTCCCATTTCTGCACCTTTTCAACAATAAATACTGTAAATCTGCCCCGAGTCTGCATCCCTTGGTCCGCTACACTCACCCGTTACGACAAATATGATCAGGTTGCGCGTTACCCGCAGACAATAGCAGACATGTCACGGCATCTCCCACAACTCAAAATTCTATTTATTTTAGTAACTTGAATTGAACTTTCAAACTTTTAATACAAGTGTTTCTATGGGAAAAATGAATTGGACCTTTACATCCAGACGTGGGCCGGGGCATCTGGGGCGCTCACTGTTGAGCTCATAGGGGCTATAAAAGTGCAGACGGTGAAAGTTGCCATTTGATCTTTGTGTTTTGACTGACGGACATCTTGGTAAGGACGAGTCAGTGGGGTGGCCATTTTGGTGAGGACAAGTCAGACCGGGTCAGTATGAACTCTGCTCCTGTTCTTTTGTTCAGATCTTATCTTTATTTTCAATTATCACATATGTCGTCATTTATTTAGAGCTGTCAACATTTACACCACATCTACACTGCAGCACAAACGGCTCCTTATAGCGCAGGAAGCTAAATGTTGTACTCTTTCATGAACAATCCTGTCACATCTGGATTCAGTGTAAAATAACCCAGTATTAAAGGTCCTGTATGTGATTTATTTCCACGTATTTGAGCAAAAATGGTCTTTCCCCAGAGCAGATAAACAATATAAGCAGCTTCTGAGGTCAAAACAAGTCTGCAGAGCAATGTCTGCATCTAATTCTGTATCGACTCATTCTGGTCTTAAATGTATTAACCCTCTACATGATTCTGGGGTTTTTATTTCACTGTTGTGTCTGTAAATCAAGATCTGAACATTAATAACAGACAAATCAGGTCCTTCTGTCCCCGAGGAGAGAGAACACGCAAACTCCACACAGACACAGGGAGAACACGCAAACTCCACACAGACACAGGGAGAACACGCAAACTCCACACAGACACAGACAGAACACGCAAACTCCACACAGACACATGAGGAACACGCAAACTCCACACAGACACAGAGAGAACACGCAAACTCCACACAGACACAGGGAGAACACGCAAACTCCACACAGACACAGGAGGAACATGCAAATTCCACAGAGACATAGAGAGAACATGCACCTGCACCTGCCCAAGGACCACACCTGTCCATTGACTGCACCTGTCCATGGGCCCAGGTGGAGAGGAGCTGTGGCTAAATCTGGTATAAATCGTCTTCTCTTTTGTGAGATTAATGTTTTTGTTCAGGGTCGGTGCCAAATAAAGAATAAACAAAGAAATGAAGCAGCGACAGGAAGTGAGGAAAAGTCTGGATTCAACATTACATGGATTATATATTAATCACTGTCACTTTAAACACCTGTCGGGACTTTCTTTTAAAGACTTTAATTTCCTTGTTTTTATTTTCTTTTGGCTTTCATATCAGGAAATAATTGATTCAAGTGTTGGCGTGATTCCAGTCAGACCGGGTCTGTGGTAAATAACTTTTTATCTGTTTACTGGTATTTTTACCGATACCTAAACATGAACTCCAGCTGAACTCAAGTAAAGCCAAGCAAAGAAAAACAACAGTATTACTACTCACATACTGACATGCTAAAGATTTAGTAATGAATAAATGCTAAGAGATACGTTTAATGACATTAAGGTAGAATATTTCAGGCAATAAAAATAGCCTGAAAACAAACAGGTTTTACCCTGAAAATGTAATGTATAAATAAATAGAGCGATATATATTCTTCTGGTTCCCAAACAGGAAACAGTGTTGACTGAATCCTGCGCTGTGATTGGCTGAGAAGACAGTGGCATGAGGACAGAACCAGCTTTGAGAAGTGAAAACAGTGAAACCCTGTGTCTGATTCTCTGATAAAAGGGTTTGGCCTGGCTTCAGTCTGTGGCGTGACAGAATTATATGCAAATTATATGCAAATGATCTGAGATATTTTAGGAAGTTGCCAGTGTAATTTTCACTGGCAGGTTTGATTCTGCGAACTGCATGTAAGATTTTGACTTTAAATTCCATAAACATAACTGTCCCCCCCCTATAACCAGGCCTGGGCTGGATGCTCATCAGCGAGTGTGTGGGGTCTGGGGGAAGATCTCTGACAGACCCAAGCTTACTGTGAGGGTCTTTTGGAAACTTCTGGAGCCCTGTCACTAGGGTCTTTAATTCACACCTCCAGGAGAGCTTCTCCCTGATCCTGGGGGAGGCTGGGGACATGGACTCCTAATGGGCCATGTTCTCCGCCTCTATTGTCGATGCGGCTGCTTGTAGCTGTGCTCGCAAAGTCTGTGGTGCTTGTTGCGGCGGCAACCCCCGGTGGTGGACACCGGAAGTAAGGGATGCTGTCAGGCTGAAGAAGGACTCCTGTTGAGCCTTGGTGGCTTGTGGGACTCCTGAGGCTCATGTGGTTGTTGGGGTTGGGAGGAGTTCAAGGAGGTCATTGAGGAGGACTTTCGGTCGACCTCAAAGAAATTCTGGCATGGATGGAATACTTTGAGGATGTCTTCAATCCCACCATCACATCTTTAGAGGTGGAAGCAGAGAATGAGGACTCAGAGATGGACTCATCCATCACCCTGGCAGAAGACACTGAGGTGGTTTAAGCTCCTCAGTGTCTCCGGGGGTGGATGAGATACATCCTGAGTACTGTGAGTCTCTGGATGTTGTGGGTGTTGGCTAACACGTCTCTCCAACATTGCGTGGAGGTCGGGGACAGTACCTGTGGGCTGACAGACCGGGGTGATGGTCCCTCTGTTTAAAAAGGGGAGCTGAAGGGTGTGTTCCAATTACAGGGGAATCACACTCCTCAGCCTCAGGTCTATTCCAGGGACTGGAGAGGAGAATCTGATCAATAGTTGAACCTCAGATTCAGGAAGAGCAGTGCAGTTTTTATTCCGGTCGTGGAACACTGGACCAGCTCAAACTCTCCATCGGGTCCTCGAGGCTACAGTCCACATGTGCTTTGTGGATCTGTGACCTGAGCAGGAGCTGTGTTCTCTGCAGTAAGTGAGACCTGTTCCCAGTGCATGTGAGACCAGGACTGCCCTTTGTCATCGGTTCTGTTCATTGTTTTTATGGACAGAATTTCAAGGTGCAGCCAGAGGCTGGAGAAAGTCCAGTTTGGGGGTTGGAGGGAGTCCAGTTCAGGGGCCGGAGGGGGTCCAGTTTGGGGACCATTGAGCCAGGACCTGCAGCACTGGGGCACTTTGCAGTCGAGTGTGAAGCGGCTGGAATGAAAATCAGCTCCTCCAAATCCAAGGTCATAGTTCTCAACCGGAAAAAGGTTTTTTTGCCTTCTTCAGGTGGGCAAAGAGTCTCTGCCTCAAGTGGAGCAGTTCAAGTATCTTGGGGTACATACAACTACTTTTATTTCACCATTTTACAAAAGAACACTGAAGCCTTGATGCCAAACCCACTGGAGTATTTTTAAAATTCATCTAGAAAATTCTCATTTTTCCTGCCTCATACAATGAGAACCTTTGACTCTGGTGTGAATATGTGAACATTTTTACAGCACCAAACCAACCCAGAGTTTCTTCATCATGTATATAGAATTTAGAATATAAATAATTATCTACAACTACAGAGTTTTTTATATTATTATAACGCTGTTTTTTATTCAGTGATATTTGTCTAACAGTCTGACAGCGTGAGGTCCACTCTGGTGTAACAGCGTGAGGTCCACACTGGTGTAACAGCATGAGGTCCACACCGGTCTGACAGCGTGAGGTCCACACCGGTCTGACAGCGTGAGGTCCACTCTGGTGTAACAGCGTGAGGTCCACACCGGTCTTACAGCGTGAGGTCCACACCGGTCTGACAGCGTGAGGTCCACTCTGGTGTAACAGCGTGAGGTCCACACCGGTCTGACAGCGTGAGGTCCACACCAGTGTAACAGCGTGAGGTCCACACCGGTGTAACAGCGTGAGGTCCACACCGGTGTAACAGCGTGAGGTCCACACCGGTCTGACAGCATGAGGTCCACACCGGTCTGACAGCATGAGATCCACTCTGGTGTAACAGCGTGAGGTCCACACCGGTCTGACAGCATGAGGTCCACACCGGTGTAACAGCGTGAGGTCCACACCGGTGTAACAGCGTGAGGTCCACTCTGGTGTAACAGCGTGAGGTCCACACCGGTGTAACAGCGTGAGGTCCACACCGGTCTGACAGCATGAGGTCCACTCTGGTGTAACAGCGTGAGGTCCACACCGGTCTGACAGCATGAGGTCCACACCAGTGTAACAGCGTGAGGTCCACACCGGTCTGACAGCATGAGGTCCACTCTGGTGTAACAGCGTGAGGTCCACTCTGGTGTAACAGCGTGAGGTCCACTCTGATGTAACAGCGTGAGGTCCACACCGGTCTGACAGCGTGAGGTCCACTCTGGGGTAAGTGCAGATTGTGTAGATTATAATTACACATAATCTCATCATCGACAGCAGAGTAAATGTCTCCTGTTCCACGTCATAGTTACACTACATGTATATTTGACTTTAAAACCAGGATCACTAGAGGAGCCTCAAGAGGAGACTGTCTGATTCCATTCAGAAAGACAGCATTTGGTCAATCAGCCTGTTCTGTTAGAGCTTCTAAAGGTGGAACAGCATCTCTACAATTATCAGGGAGAGCTCCACATACAACTCTTTTAAGTCTCAATTTAAACGTTGGCTTTTAACAAATCAGACCTGTCAACACCAAACTCCTGCTGCTGCCATCTAGTGTTTGTCCTTTGCATGTGCGCCTCTGTAATTCTGCTTCAACAAATCTTTTTATTGGCCCTTTGTTTATTTTCTTGTGCTTTTTAACATAATCTTTTACTGTTATTAATTGCATGCTGTTTTTAATAACCTGTCTGTTTTAATTATTTCATTTGTCTTCGCTATGATTCACTGCTCAAGACTTAATGCTTTTCTACCTTTTTACCACACCTGTAAATGTACATTTATTTTTATTTTATTCTGTGTCCTCTGTAAATTATTTAAATTTGCAAGGAGCCATCTGTACATCATGGCAAGGGACAACAGATGAAAACTAGCCTCTTGGCTAATTCTGGCATGTTAAACAGTTACTGTTGGTCAACATGCACTGTCCGCTATAAATAAATAAATAAATAAATAAATCATTTCAGTTCTATGCACAGCCTTATATATTTCAAAAACTAGGGTGTGTTAAACTTGTCCCAGTTTGGACCTGGTTTGAGCCCAGTTTAGTCCTTATCTGGATTTGGTTTGGTCTTGGTCTAGTCCTGGTCTAGTTTCAGGCTTTGTGTATCTGATTTGATTCTCATGCATTTTTGCTAAAGAGATATTCAACTGTCTGCATTCAGGTAGAAAGCATTGTATTATCTGATAATCAGGAGGTGTTTGTTTGCATGCTAGTTGTTATTAGCTTTACTGTGACTGTAAACTCCGCTCTGGTCTCTAAAAGTTATGTAAAGTGCTTATAAACTCATCATGGTGAATAATTAGGATCCTCTGAATGCATAAGGCAAGATTTTCATTCATTTCATTCATTTATTTATTTAGTAGGACAATGCACAATTACATTAAGTGCAATGGCAGAGATGCTTGTGCCAGATTCTAGCTTTATAGCTAACTTCTGTAGTCCTCAGGGGGAGGGGTCAACATTAAAATGTACGTATACACACATACACACACATACACACACACATACACACACACACACACACACACACACACACACAATACGATTTAAAATGCAAACCTGCCCATGTAGCAACTTAATCCAATTAACATCCATACCCATTTAATCTTATTCACACTCACCCTGCTGTGTGTAGTAGCAGAACACAGCTAGTAACACATTCATATAAATACTTTCATTCACATCTTACAATCAATGGTGCGTACATGTTTGGTTTTCTAATAACCATGCTCTCACCTTTGTGGTGAAGGCTGTGAGTTTAAACTCAGTATCTCAGATGGAGCTTATTCCATTGTTTAACTGCCCTATATAAGAAGGAGGATTGGGCAAAGGCGGTTTTACATTTAGGGATATTACACTGAGAAAGAGAGAAATAACTTTGGACCAAACTTTAAAATGAACCAGTTCTGTATTTCATGTCTTTAAGACTGAGGTAAAAACAGTTCCTTTATGCCCCGTGCTGACGTGTGAAGGTTCCCTAAATGATGCAAACAGGATTTCAGTGTTAAGGAAAAAATCCAGTCACCAAAACTCAGATTGTGTTTCTGTTTCACTACCAAATATAAATCTGAGAGTGACGCATCTTCTGTAGAAAGCCATGATCAAAGCTCCGTGTTTTGTAATGTTGTGTTCTGAAATATTTCCTCCTCACTTTATGTAACAGAAACTTGAAGGGCGTGCACAGTTTCCAGAGTAAACCTTTTCACCTTCTCTGTTTCTTCTCTCTCTACCTCATGTACACCTGATATATCTCATACACCTGATACATCTCATACACCTCATACACCTCATACACCTGACACATTTCATACACCTGATATATCTCATACACCTGATAGATCTCATACACCTGATATATCTCATACACCTGATATATCTCATACACCTCATACACCTGATATATCTCATACACCTGATAGATCTCATACACCTGATACACCTCATACACCTGATATATCTCATACACCTGATATATCTCATACACCTGATATATCTCATACACCTGATATATCTCATACACCTCATACACCTGATATATCTCATACACCTGATATATCTCATACACCTGACATATCTCATACACCTGATATATCTCATACACCTGATATATCTCATACACCTGATAGATCTCATACACCTGATATATCTCATACGCCTGATACACCTCATACACCTGATATATCTCATACACCTGATATATCTCATACACCTGATAGATCTCATACACCTGATATATCTCATACACCTCATACACCTGATTTATCTCATACACCTGATATATCTCATACACCTCATACACCTGATAGATCTCATACACCTGATATATCTCATACACCTCATACACCTGATATATCTCATACACCTGATAGATCTCATACACCTGATACACCTCATACACCTGATATATCTCATACACCTGATATATCTCATACACCTGATATATCTCATACACCTGATATATCTCATACACCTCATACACCTGATATATCTCATACACCTGATATATCTCATACACCTGACATATCTCATACACCTGATATATCTCATACACCTGATATATCTCATACACCTGATAGATCTCATACACCTGATATATCTCATACGCCTGATACACCTCATACACCTGATATATCTCATACACCTGATAGATCTCATACACCTGATATATCTCATACACCTCATACACCTGATTTATCTCATACACCTGATATATCTCATACACCTCATACACCTGATATATCTCATACACCTGATATATCTCATACACCTGATATATCTCATACACCTCATACACCTGATATAACTGTGGTGTCTGTGGGACAAACTGCACCTGTAAAAATAACAAAGGACAAAAGTCTCTTATCTCACCTGTGTGGATTCAAATTAATTGTGACTGTAAGTCACTGCCCATTTTCAGGGCGGATCCAAAACTTTATCAAGATAAAAACAAAAGCTTGACCAAATATAGAATGTTTGATTCAATGATGGCATCTGATTCAGAGGAAAACGTGACAGACGAGGATTTATAGAGAGTAAGGGTATATATATATATATATATATATATATATATATATATATATATATATATATATATATATATATATATATATATATATATATATATATATATATATAATATATAGTCAGCAGGTCTCACAATAATATAAAATAATAAAAATATTTTTACTTTGCCGTCCTGCTCAAAAATAGTGAAGTAAATGTATTGACTTTAGTACAGATACCTTATATTTGTCCTTTGGTACTTTTACTTAATGCCAATGTGCTGTAGTTTATATGTCCATAATAATTAAAAGTTAATTTTACATTAGGCAATAACAAGAATCATAAACTCATATTGGTCAGACTAGTTTTTCTAAACTAAAATGTCTCAATATTGATTTTACATAATCAAAACAGACTTTTAATAACTGCCATAACACACAAGACAAAAATAGTCACAATTCTTGGTCCAAAGTCGCAGCTCGACCCCAAACCTCATGCTTCACTGAGAGACACAGCAAAATTTTCAGTGCCATCGGCTGAGATCAAACTCCTTGAACTCCCCAGACTCTCCACCTTCACGGAAACAAGCAAGAAACAGGCATCTGCAAGGAATTCATATTTCACATGTTTCTGATCACAGGTGATTCCCAAAAACCACAGAGAAAACACGACCTGCCCACAGCCACATGAAGTGTTATTTTCTATTTAATTTACTACTTTTTATGAATGTACAGAAGACTTCGGACACAGTGAGGCAAGTAAGTATTTGAACATCCTGTGATTTTGCAAGTTCTCCCACTTAGAAATCATGGAGGGGTCTGAAATTTTCATCTTAGGTACATGTCCTCTGTGAGAGACAATCTAAAAAAAAAATCTGGAAATCACATTGTATGATTTAAAAAAAAAAAAAAAGTATTTGTATGTTGCTGCTGCAAATAAGTATTTGAACACCTGAAAAATCAATGTTAGTATTTGGTACAGTAGCCTTTGTGTGCAATTCCAGAGGTCAAACGTTTCCTGTAGTTTTTCTCCAGTTTGCTCACACTGCAGGATTCTGGCCCACTCCTCCACAGATCTTCTCTAGATCAGTCAGGTTTCTGGGCTGTCGCTGAGAAACACAGAGTTTGAGCTCCCTCCAAAGATTTTCTATTGGGTTTAGGTCTGGAGACTGACTAGGCCACTCCAGAACCTTGATATGCTTCTTATGGAGCCACTCCTTGGTTGTCCTGGCTGTGCTTCAGGTCATTGTCATGTTGGAAGACTCAGCCATGACCCATCTGCTCTAACTGAGGGAAGGAGGTTGTTTCCCCAAATCTCTCAATACATGGCCCCGGTCATCCTCTCTTTAATACAGTGCAGTCGTCCTGTCCCATGTGCAGAAAAACACCCCCAAAGCATGATGTTTCCACCCCCATGATTCACAGTAGGGATGGTGTTCTTTGGATGGTTCTCATCATTCTTCTTCCTCCAAACACGGCGAGTGGAATTAAGACCAAAAAGTTCTATTTTGGTCTCATCTGACCACATGACTTTCTCCCATGATCCTCTGGATCATCCAAATGGTCATTGGTCAAACAGACGGGCCTGGACATGTGCTGGTTTCATCAGGGGAACCTTCTGTGCCATGATTTTAAACCATGAAGTCTTAGTGTATTACAAACTGTAACCTTGGAAACGGTGGTCCCAGCTCTTTTCAGGTCATTGACCAGCTCCTCCCGTGTAGTTCTGGGTTGATTTCTCTCCTTTCTTAGGATCATTGACCCCACGAGGTGAGATCTCACATGGAGCCCCAGTCCAAACAACCAAAACATGAACGCCCTTTGAGACAACTGTTGTTGTGATTTTGGGCGTTACAAAAATAAATGAATTGAATTGAATTGAATTGAGGGAGATTGACAGTCATGTTTAGCTTCTTCCATTTTCTAATAATTTCTCCAACAGTGGATCTTTTTTCACCAAGCTGCTGGGCACTTCCCCTTTGCCCTTTCCTTGTGGAGGTCTACAGTTTTGTCTCTTGTGCATTTTTTCTTTGGTCTTGTCCATGTCAGTAGTTGGAGTCTTACTGATTGTCTGGGGTGGACATGTGTCTTTATGCAGCGAACGACCTCAAACAGGAGCTTCTAATTTAGGAGAATAAGTGGAGAGGAGGTGGACTTTTTAAAGGTGGACTAACAGGTCTGTGAGGGGCAGAATTCTAGCTGATAGACAGGTGTTTAAATACTTATTTGCAGCAGTAACATACAAATAAATTATTTTAAAAATCATACAATGTGATTTCCAGATTTTTTTTTAGATTATGTCTCTCACAGTGGACATGAAGATGAACATTTCAGACCCTCCATGATTTCTACGTGGGAGAACTTGAAAAATCACAGGGTGTTCAAATACTTAGTTGCCTCACTGTATATGAAGTATGATGTATGGAATTATGTAGTCAAGAAAAAAAGTAAATAACCACTTAATATGTTTTATATATTTTATATACAAATCTTCATAGTTTGCAGCCTTTGGTTTGTTGAAGTATTTAGTGGAGTTATTTCACTTTTTTTTTTCTCTAGTACATCATTCCATATATCTTAGTTCATATATTTGATGTCTTCTGTGTTTATATAAAATGTAAAAAGTAGTAAATGAATGAGATTTAGTGTCTTGTACATATAAAAACCTGCACGTGTCTTTGAGCAGCGCCTTCACTGTAAAAACATTCTCTTTGATTCTTGCCAAACTTGTTCTTCTGAAACAGGAAAAGCCCATTTCATCACCAACGGCATAAAAGCAGAGTGTTCTCACTCCACACCATACAACACGCCTGTCCTGGACTTAATGCACCACGATGACGCAGCAGATCTCCTTCATGGTGGAGAACCAGCGCCGTATGGAAGCTGTGCAGAAGTGTTTTGGACCGAGCGGGACCCGGATCCTGGACCCGGGCCGAGTTCTGGTCGGAGAGGGCCGTTTGATGAAGCAGAGCCGGCGTGGAGCGCAGCCTAAAGCCTTTTTCCTGTTTAACGACATGTTGGTCTATGGCAGCATCGTCATCAACGGCCGCTGGTTTAAGAAGCAGAAGATCATCCCTCTAGGTGAGAGAATTTTAATGACAATCTGATGTTTAACTGTGTTTTATCGTAGTTGTATGAGTTTGCTAGTTCTTTCATTACTTTACATTATTTTACATAATTTTACATAATTTGTGTATTTTTTATATGGATTAGCTCTTTATACTTGATTTTGTGCAGCTCTTTGGAGCAGTGGAGGCTGTTTAAAATGTGCAAACACTCCATTCCAATGGGTTAAATCCAGTACATACAGTAGATTAAAATCATCTTTTCTCAAATGGTGCTGCCCTGGTACGATGCATGTCCCATGTTCTTGGGACACTTACCTTATGTCTTCATGTTGTTGCCAACTTGTTCTTGAAACATCTGTAGAGTCTCGTAAAGACTGATTTAGATTTTTGATCAATTTTATTTTTTCTGACTGACTTTAAACTGATAACATTAATCCTGATGAAAATATAATCCAAATATATGTAAAAATTAATCAAATTTCTTCATCTTACGTCCAAACTCTGATCTAAACTTTTGCTGACAAACTGGCTAATCTTTCATACTTCAAATTTACTTCAGCGATGAGACCTGATCTGATGTCTGCATTTACTGAGATTATTATTATTATTATCATTATTATTATTATTGTCATTTAATCTTAACATGCTCCATAGACCACTCCAATATCAATGGTTTAGTCTGGATGTAAAGTGGAACTGCTATTTTTAAAGACTAAATATCAAGCAATCAATAAATATAACTTTATTACATTGCCCCCTAGAGGCAGTTTAAGCTCATTGTTCAGATAAAATACAAAAGGAATTGTAGTTTAACAGTTGATGGTTAAACTCTAATCTATATCTATAAAAGTCATGTGTTGTGTATCTCATTATCTGGGTGGTTTGGTCAGTCGTGTCGTGTTTATCTCATTATCTGGGCGGTTTGGTCAGTCGTGTCGTGTTTATCTCGTTATCTGGGCGGTTTGGTCAGTCGTGTCGTGTTTATCTCATTATCTGGGCGGTTTGGTCAGTCGTGTCGTGTTTATCTTATTATCTGGGCGGTTTGGTCAGTCGTGTCGTGTTTATCTTATCTGGGCGGTTTGGTCAGTCGTGTCGTGTTTATCTCATTATCTGGGCGGTTTGGTCAGTCGTGTCGTGTTTATCTCATTATCTGGCGGTTTGGTCAGTCGTGTCGTGTTTATCTCATTATCTGGGCGGTTTGGTCAGTCGTGTCGTGTTTATCTCATTATCTGGCGGTTTGGTCAGTCGTGTCGTGTTTATCTCATTATCTGGCGGTTTGGTCAGTCGTGTCGTGTTTATCTCATTATCTGGGCACTGGTCTGGTTTTCTCCCCTGGCTGTTCTGCTGTGGTATCGGTCGATTCATCTTCACTTTTTTAAACTTGTCTCATTTTGTGTTTGCAGAGGACATTGAACTGGAGGACTTGGAGAATGGTTTCCAGATGAAGCACCAGTGGTTGGTCAAAACTCCCCGTAAATCTTTCTACGTCTCTGCAGCGTCTCCAGACGAGAAGCAGGCTTGGATGGAGCACATCGAGGTGTGCAAAGCCCGTCTCCTTCAAAGCAGCGACCGAAGACCCAGCTCCAGATTCGCCGTTACCTGGATTCCGGACCCTGCCTCCGCCATCTGCATGCGCTGCTCCCGGAAGTTCACAGTGACTCACCGTCGGCACCACTGCAGGAAATGTGGCCTCCTGGTTTGTGGAGTGTGTTCCCGAAAGCGTGCGGTGATCGGGAACATCCATCCCACCAAGAGGCAGAGGGTGTGTGTGCAGTGCCACAGCAGCCTGAGCCTGGAAGAGGACAGGAGAGGCCGCGGAGACAGCACCGGACTACGCTCTGATGAAGACGAGCACGTTAGCATTGAAGAACCACACTATGAAGATTACATCGAAGACGATTATCACCCGGTTAACTGGGCTGACAATGGGATGGAGTCTTTCTCTCCGTATGTGTACCTCAAACCCGAGCACGTCTGGCCTCCTCTGTGAACACTGCAGATGTTTGTACCATAACAGTGAAGGTTTCTGCCCCTGTGGCCTTTTGTGCGTAAATAACTTGAGATAATTTTAGTGATATAAAGTAATAGGTTATAGGAGGAAAGCTTTAAAGCAATAATGCAGGGAGAAAATTTAAAGAACACGTCAGTTTATAAGCATCAACAAATCACTTTACATCAAGAAACCACTTACCCATTCACACACCGGTGTACACAATCACTGGGGGCGAGGGGAGTTAAGTGTCTTGCCCAGGGACACAACCACAACATTCATTTGTGGGAGCGGGAATCGCACCGCTAACCTGTGGGCCAGTGGATCTGACAGCTCTACAAATGATGCTGAGAGTGGGGTTTGATCCGGCAACCTTTAAATCAGTGTCACTACAACGACTGAGCTACTGCCGCCCGTTTGTTCATTTAAAAATGTCTCTTTTAGTGGAGTCACCTACTCGTCTCCATGGAGATTGAAAAGTTTTAACATTCCAGACCAAACAACATGTTCATGGAGAAGAGGAGGTTTTGCACTGCACTTAAAAATATAGCACCCCTTTAAGTTTTCACCTGAGCGACTCTTAGAGAATCGTACGTCTAAAGAAGCTGCTCAGTGCCATGAGCCCGGGACAAAAGAAATTCTATTTTCATTCTATTTTTATCGGCGTCGTGTGCAATATTAATATTAACCGTGTTATTAAGTGACTTTATCTGTAAATATTTAAAAACAAACTCCTTTGTACATAGTTTATTTATTTTCTTACATGTAATGTGAACTTAAAGCACCTTTAATGTGAACGTTGGTCATGTGAACTGTTGTATTTGCCTCGTGTATTTATCACCTCAATAAACACAAACTAGAATCACCTGACTCTTTTTATTTGTTGCTAAAAGAAAAAATTAAATATATAAATTCACACAAATTTCACTCATTTTCAAGTTGACATAGCATAAAATATAAATAATAATAATATATTTATACTTCATCAATGTAAAATTTAAATGCAAACACAATTACCAAGACTCGCCCAAATGAAATGGGTAGAAGTAGTTCTGCAGCAGCGTCACATTAGTATAATATATATTTAAAATATACAGTGAGGCAACTAAGTATTTGAACACCCTGTGATTTTTCAAGTTCTTCCACGAAGAAATCATGGAGGGTCTGAAATGTTCATCTTCATGTCCACTGTGAGAGACAATCTAAAAAATCTGGAAATCACATTGTATGATTTTTAAAATAATTTATTTGTATGTTACTGCTGCAAATAAGTATTTAAACACCTGTCTATCCGCTAGAATTCTGCCCCTCACAGACCTGTTAGTCCACCTTTAAAAAGTCCACCTCCACTCCACTTATTCTCCTAAATTAGAAGCTCCTGTTTGAGGTCGTTCGCTGCATAAAGACACATGTCCACCCCAGACAATCAGTAAGACTCCAACTACTGACATGGACAAGACCAAAGAAAAAATGCACAAGAGACAAAACTGTAGACCTCCACAAGGAAAGGGCAAAGGGGAAGTGCCAAGCAGCTTGGTGAAAAAGGATCCACTGTTGGAGAAATTATTAGAAAATGGAAGAAGCTGAACATGACTGTCAATCTCCCTCGGACTGGGGCTCCATGTGAGATCTCACCTCGTGGGGTCTCAATGATCCTAAGAAAGGAGAGGAATCAACCCAGAACTACACGGGAAGAGCTGGTCAATGACCTGAAAAGAGCTGGGACCGTTTCCAAGGTTACAGTTTGTAATACACTAAGACGTCATGGTTTAACAGAAGGTTCCCCTGATGAAACCAGCACATGTCCAGGCCCGTCTGTTTGACCAATGACCATTTGGATGATCCAGAGGATCATGGGAAAAAGTCATGTGGTCAGATGAGACCAAAATAGAACTTTTTGGTCTTAATTCCACTTGCCGTGTTTGGAGGAAGAAGAATGATGGGAACCATCCAAAGAGCACCATCCCTACTGTGAATCATGGGGGTGGAAACATCATGCTTTGGGGGTGTTTTTCTGCTCATGGGACAGGACGACTGCACTGTATAAGGAGAGGATGACCGGGGTCATGTACTGCGATTTTTACTTTTAAAAATATGTATTCTGTATATAAGTTTAATGCCACACTGTGAAACATTCCATAAGTTTAATGCCACACTGAAACATTCCAAGTGAAGCAATAATATCCTTCAATGCTTCATCAGAAAAGTTACACAAGGGTTTTACTGTTGAAATAGTTGCATAAACGAGTGAAACTGGTGAGAGTATAATTAGTATTATTGACATTACATAAAACATGATTAATAATTTAAATAATTCCAATCATACTGGCACCAGTGTCACAATAACAACAGATACATAAACAAACGCCTGACAACAACAGGGCGTCTTTGGCCACAGCGATCAAAACGTCAGTGAAACTTGGACACAGTCCAGAAATATTACAGTAAAAGAAGGAGTCATCGTCTTCATCGCCTTCATCATCTTCATCATCTTCATTATCTTCATCTTATCAGTGACAGACGACAGGTTTGTCTATGAACCTGATAAATATCTGACTATGACGGATGTTTGTCTTGCCAGAAGAGGGTTTTTCCACCGGCAAAATTACCACAATAATAATGATGTAATTATTACATTTAACCTTTAACTAGAAAAGCACCAGGACAAGACGAACCAGACCAAGGAGAACTAGACCAAGAGGGACCAGGCCAAGGAGAACTAGACCAAGAGTAATGCTTTAATGCTGAGTCAGTAATGCTTTTGGTGCACTCCTGGATGGGATCGGTTTCACCCAGAGTGTGAATAAGCCGACTCACTGTCACAATCACACTCTAGATCTCGTTCTAACCTACGGTATTGAGATTAATGATCTAATTGTCCTTCCTCAAAACCCTATACTGTCTGACCATTTCTTAATTACCTTTCAATTTATACTAAAAGACTATCCAGCCCCACAGAAAAAAAAACTATAATGAAAAGAACATTATCAGATAAATCGGTTACAGAGTTTAAAGAAATTATTGAGCCATTACTGAAAGATATGTCATGTGACAATGACAATAATTTTAATCCAATTGTCACTGATCAATTGGTTGACAGAACAATGCTCACCTTAAAATCTGCTCTCGATGTTGTAGCTCCGCTAAAACAGAAAAGCATTAAACCAAGACCTCCGGCTCCATGGTACACGTTACAGCTCAGGACACTCAAACAACATGTGAGACGCACAGAGAAGCTTTGGCGCCGCTCGCGCTCTGAGCAGTCTCTGAAGGCATGGAAGCTCTGCCTGCTCACTTATAAGGCTGCTCTGCGGAAAGCCCGAACTAGATACTATTCAAATCTAATAGAAGTAAACAAAAATAACCCCAGATTTCTGTTCAGCACTGTAGCCAGGCTGACAAACTCCCACACTGCTAATGAGTCTCTTATCCCCTCGAACATTAGTTGTGATGACTTTCTTCACGTCTTCGATTATAAAATCACAACCATTAGAGACAAAATCAACAAAGCTACTCCAAAAATCAGCTCTGAGCAAATCCAGTCTGTAATGCCAATATCCCATATGGACCCTCTAATAATATTAGATAAATTTACTCCTGTTGATGAGGTGGAGATTACCTCAGTCATCATGTCGTCAAAACCATCAACCTGTTTGCTCGACCCTATTCCAATCAGACTCCTCAAAGAAGCCCTCCCCCTAATAATAGATTCCATCCATAACATAATAAATATGTCGTTAGAAAATGGTTACGTTCCTCAGCCCTTTAATTATGCTGTGATTAAACCCCTTTTGAAAAAACCTAACCTAAATCCTGATGAACTAGTCAACTATAGACCTATCTCTAATCTTCCCTTCCTCTCAAAAATTCTAGAGCGAGTTGTGGTGAAACAGCTCTGCCGCCACCTGCAGGACAATAATATATTTGAAAAATTTCAATCTGGATTCAGAGCTCACCACAGCACAGAGACTGCACTGCTTAAAGTAACAAATGACTTACTACTTGCTGCTGATAACGGGCTGGCTTCAGTCCTGGTCCTATTGGACCTCAGTGCAGCGTTTGACACCATTGATCACAACATTCTACTGCAGAGGTTAGAATGTGACATTGGAATCAGAGGGACCGCCCTCAAATGGTTTAAATCCTATCTATCAGATAGGTACCAGTTTGTTAGTATAAACCAGAGCACCTCTCCCTGTTCTAAAGTAGCCTGTGGTGTTCCACAAGGATCTGTGCTTGGTCCAATCCTATTTACTCTGTATATGTTGCCATTGGGGAACATTATCAGAAAACATGGCATTAATTTTCACTGCTATGCTGATGACACTCAGCTGTACTTATCAATGAAACCAAATCAGACTGATCAAATAGATAAACTCAGTGCCTGTGTGAAGGACATCAAAACCTGGATGACCTTGAATTACCTGCTCTTAAATCCTGAAAAAACAGAGGTCATTGTCGTTGGTCCCAAAGGTCAAAGAGATTCTCTGTCAGACCAGATAATCTCACTCGACAATGTGAGTATAGCTTCTAGTCCTACTGTAAAAAATTTTGGAGTCCTATTTGATCAAAATCTCTCATTCACAGCCCATGTAAACCTAGCTTGTAAAACCGCATACTTTCACCTGCGAAATATAACTAAAATTAGAAATATTTTACCTAAAAACGATGCTGAAAAACTCATCCATGCATTTGTTACTTCCAGACTTGATTACTGTAATTCCCTGCTCACCGCCTGCCCCAAAAGTACTATAAAGTACTATAAAGTACTATAAAGTACTATAAAGTACTATAAAGTACTATAAGGAGCCTCCAGTTGGTCCAAAATGCAGCGGCCAGAGTCCTAACAGGAACTAAAAGAAGAGACCACATCAGTCCTGTACTAAAATATCTGCACTGGCTTCCTGTCGAGCTTAGAATCAAATTCAAAGTCGTCCTCCTGACATACAAAGCCCTAAACGGTATGGCCCCATCCTATCTGCAAGATGCTATTGTCCCGTACCAGCCAAACAGAGCACTCCGCTCTCAGAATGCAGGACTATTAGTGCTTCCTAGAGTGTCCAAAAGTACAGTGGGAGGGAGAGCATTCAGTTACCAAGCTCCTGTGCTATGGAATCAACTCCCTGCTGATGTTAAACAGGCCCCCACAGTCTCTGTATTTAAGACCAGGCTTAAAACCTTCCTCTTCGGTATAGCGTATGACCAGGTTACTTAGTGAGGGAGTTAGGGTCATTAAAACCCGGGATAAGACAGGCTGCAGTAGGAGTAACTAGCTGGGGGAAGTATGGCAACCTGAGCACTATCCTCTACTTTGTCCTATTTTCTCATCAGCAATGCTATTCACATGTTGTCCCCTGTCCCACTCCCCCTGTGGAGTGTATCTCTTTCAGATCCCCCGATGACAGCTGGACCCTCTCCTCCTCCCCGCCTGGCCCTCCTCCTTGCCTGCCTCTCCTCCTCCTCGCCCGGCTCTCCTCCTCCTCGTCTGGTCTTCCTCCCCCTCGCCTGGCCGATTTCTTGTGTTGTCTGATTTTTCCTGTTGTGTCTGATTTTTCCTGTTGTGTCTGATTTTTCCTGTTGTTTTGTTTTTTGTGTCTTGGCGGCACGGTGACTGAGTGGCATCACTCATGTCTCACAGCAAGAAGGTTGGTTCGATCCCTGGGTCACCAGGCCTTTCTGTGTGGAGTTTTTCATGTTTCTCCTCGTGTCTGGATGGGTTTCCTCCGGGTACTCCGGTTTCCCCCATGAACCAAAACATGAACGCCCTTCGAGACAACTGTTGTTGTGATTTTGGGCGTTACAAAAATAAATGAATTGAATTGAATTGAATTGAAGAGGGACCAGGCCAAGGAGAACTAGACCAAGAGGGACCAGACCAAAGGAGACCAGGCCAAGAGTAACCAGACCGAGAGGAACCAGATCAAGAGGAACCAGACCGAGAGGAACCAGACCAAGAGGAACTAGGTCAAGAGCAACCAGACCAAGAACAACCAGACTAAGAGGGACCAGACCAAGAGAGACCAGACCAAGAGGAACCAGACCAAGAGAGACCAGACCAAGAGGAACCAGACCAAGAGAGACCAGGCCAAGAGAAACCAGACCAAGAGAGACCAGGCCAAGAGGGAACAGACCAAGAGGAACCGGATCAAGACGAACCAGATGAAGAGGGACCAGACCAAAGGGGACCAGGCCAAGAGGAACCAGACTAAGAGGGACCAGGATAAGAGGGAAAGGGCTACGAGGTCAGCAACACATGCACAGAGCATTTACAAAGAAACGTACAACAAGCAGTTGAAATGTGAGTGAAAGTGCAAGAGTCATTTACAGATTTAAAATGATATTATAAAGTATATTATTAACCTCAGTTATAAAGAACCAGGAGCTGTATGAATGACGGTGGATGAGAAGAATGTTCTGGGATGCCAGTACCTTTTAAATAATATGGGGTCATTCTGTTTTCCAAAATTATAAACTGTAAAAACACAAAATTAAACTTCTGATACCATGGAGATATTGTAGGTTTACTGATGGGGGCATAGAATGGTGAACAGCGAAAAGGCCCTGGGTTCAGTTCTGGACCTGTAGGATTTTTCTATGTGTATGTTTTCTTTGTCGTGTGGGTTTACACTTCAGTCTAAAATGTGAACAGCACTGTTTGTTACTTGTCCAAACCCTGGCTCAGAATCTGGACTTCCCTCACTCCTCACTGCCCCTGATCACAGGCAAAGGACAAATGTAAATTATCTTAATAATCCTACCTCAAACCTGTGTCGGGTTTTTAGGCATCTGGTGCTTTAAAGTCGATGTACCTGATTTTTATTAATATTATTTTGACCTGCTTACACAACATATCTGTACTGTTGTTGTATGTTTGTTAACTGGACCTCTGCCACACACATTCTGTAGGACTAGCATTTTATCGCTCGTCTCCTCTGACCTATTTTCTTGCAGAACAGCGGGCCCCTGTTTTGAGTGATTTATATGAGCAGTAACAGACTTATGGACTCAGAGCTGGGATAAACAAAAGCCAAACACGCCCAGAGCCTCAGAGTACAGTTATTTCACTTTAAAGTCTCTGCTGACAGGCGACAGAGCTGTCAGACCGGTTCCTCTGTGAACTCTGGGAACGTGAGCTGTCTGTTTATCAGATGTCAGTGACTAATGCCTATTAATTGCCCACAGCCTTAGCTGATATTGTTAATGTGGAGAAACAGTGGCTCTGCTCCGAGCTCCTTGCCTCTCTCTAAAGCTCTTTATAAGAAGGAGACATGTGGAGTTGACCTGTCTGCACCCAGCAGGCTGGTACTTTAAAACTGAGAGTCCATTTTTGTTCTTAAAAGGCTTGTTTCTGAAATCTGTTGCTTCCCGTAATGAATCAGTCTGCAGAGGTGAGCGCAGGTGAGCGCAGGTGAGCCTTGTCTGTCACTGCCTATGCGTCATTTTTTTGTCCATCTGATATCACCTTTACACATTTATAATGACATACTCTTTACATGTGTGTTGTGTTCACGCACACACAGACACACACATTTTATATCTGTGTGTGTGAACACTACACACACACAGATATCGTTGGTTCCTTTGTTTTGCTTCAAGTCAAAAGAAACACAGAAATAACTGTCATTATTGCTCCAAAACCAGTTTATCTCTTTGAGATGTGAGCAGAGGGTCTGTGCCTGGGAAAAACAGAGGTTTTGTTTACATTTACACAAAATATTTAGAATTGTGAAATGTATTTTAAATAATATTTTTATCTCTTCATTTATACCACACACTGTTTATATAAATGGACATAGCTAACGTGCTAGCCGCTGCATTACAAACAGGAAGTGATCTTGGGCGTACTTCCTGCTCCATGGACTCTGGCTCCAATTCACTTTCTGTGTAAAAACTGTGTCCTCTCTCTGTCCCCTCTGTGTCCCCTCTGTCCTCTGTCTGTCTCCTCTGTCTCCTCTGTGTCCTCTCTCTGTCTCTGCTGCTTCAGACTCATTCTGGTCTTAAATGTTCGTATTAACCCTCTACATGATCCTGGGGTTTTTATTTCACTTTTGTGTCTGTAAATCAAGATATGAACATTAAAGACAGACACATTGGAGTCACTCTCTCTCCGTCTTTATCCAGTCTGTGTTTATCCTGGAGACATTCAAACCTTTCTCTTGTCAAACACATCACAGTCTCAGTCTCAAAACAGATGAGTTCATTTAAACCTCTGTGTTTCTCACAAAGGGGAAGGAAATCGCTCATAACATTTGTAAGTTTTGTGCTTGAACTAAAGCCGATTCTGTTTCTGTTCCTCTTCAAATAAAATAAGACCCTGAAATGTGTGAAATTATGTGATTACGTCTTAATGGAAAACACCAGCAGCACCTTTGACCTTTATTTAAGTAAAGCCTTTTGTGACAAATATGTGTAGGCAACTCATTTTTGTCTGCAGTACTTTGAACTGAACATTCTTATAAACACTATAATCTGTACTATAAGATTATTATAAACACAATAATCTGTACTATAAAATTATTATAAACTCTATAATCTGTACTATGATATTATTATCAACACAATAATCTGTACTATGAGATTATTATAAACTCTATAATCTGTACTATGAGATTATTATCAACACAATAATCTGTACTATGAGATTATTATAAACTATATAATCTGTACTATGAGATTATTATCAACAGTATAATCTGTATTATGGGATTATTATCTGAGATCTTCCATATTGTTATTGTTTAGGACGGTCACTGATTCTGATCAAAAATGATTCTCAAAAACTGTGTGATGTATTAAATATCTGTCAGGTCATTGGCTGCTGTTTATTACAAAAACAAATCTGATATCCCATTAAACTACAGAAGATAAACTGTTCAAACAGCCTTTGTTTCTGGAGGTATAATATTTACATATAAATAAACCTTTAGACTCTTTCACTCAGCCCTTTGTTTCATAACAGGAGATGAGTTTAAACCATCACTGTTCATATGTAAATAGTGGAAAATAGTAACTGTCTTAGTGTTGTTGTTGTGTCTTGTTTTTACCTGTTTGGATGTTATTCTGTTGTATGTTGAAATTTCTGCTTCTTGGCCAGGTCGTCGTTGAAAATGAGAATTGGTTCTCAACCGACCTACCTGGTAAAATAAAGGTTAAATTAAAAAAAATCAATAAATAAAATTCACTCAGAACAACACTGTAGAAAATGTATTTATAAAGGACTCCTTCAAACACAGAATACCTCACCTGCTCGTTTGTTATTGATATGGGAACATTTAAAACCAGATCACATGACTGTGTACGTCTAAAACCTGGAGCCACTGCAGCACTTGAATAATGTGGAGATAAACATTTATAATCACACCTGCTCCTGTTTTTAATGTTTTAAATGGTTTGTTTTTTGTTTTATATTTTTCTGTATTTTGAACAGAGCTCTCATAAAAAAGAGTCTGGTGCTCTCATCGGACTCTCCCCGTACGAACAAAGAGAAATGCTTTGAATCATTGATGTTTCTTACCAGGTCATTAGAAACTGAATTTGTCCCTTGTGCAGTTCACACTCTTCTTCACCAGGGGGCGCTGTGTCTCCAATGTTTCTCCAGGCAAACTTTAAGGTCTTTGTGACTATTTTTGAAGGTTATCCTTCTACTCAAACTACATGAATCCACAGGTTTTTAAATGTGATAATTTCAAACACAAAGGATGAAACAGCCAAACCAAAACAAACAATTCAAGAGTTTATATAAATAGATATGACCGTTTCCCTCGTCAAACAGGACCTTTGTGTGATCGGATTCAAAATGCTCTGTCTAAATATAGATCACACTGACCTCAGCAGTGCTGTAGTACTGCAGTACTGTAATACTGTAATACTGTAGTACTGTAGTAGTAATGTGGACTTAAACCTTTAAACTCAGTTCTGTGACTGTATTTCTGCCCAGCAGCTTCTACAGCTAATGGTAAAATATTAATGTTGATTAATGTTGATTAATGTTGATTTTCAAGATCATATTTTCATATTTTCAAAACTGTGTCTGTTGATAAGTTGCATTTTAAAGGTTCACTATGTAACTTTTAATGACAGATGTTTTTATTGCTCAAAAATATATTTGAGAAAAAATGCATTCTTACAGTGGGCTCTCCACAGATCTGACTTGTGACCTGGCCTGGTGGTGCCATTTGCTGGTAACAGCAGTTTAATGCCATAGTGTGAAACCTTTGCGTGGCACATTCAGACTCTGATCTTTCAGTATCATCCAATCAGATCTGTTTATTTCAGTGACATGTGAAACGAAGGAGCTCATTGGTCGCCTGTGATTCACAGACGAGGTCACATTTCTCCATCAGATGAAAAGAGTTTATACTTCGCTCATTAATTCTGCACAAATGCTCCATTCGGGCCGTGACATACATATTGTTTTTCTGATACAAATGGCCCACGTCTGTCCCTGAGTGGCTAATCCACCTGTCAATCATGATCATCTGAACTCGGAGCCAAGTGCTACAAGTGGATTCAGAGCTTCAAAGCCTCCAGGGAACCCCAACATGTACAACTATTCATCCCACAGATGAGTTATCTTCTCTGGGTTAGCCTGAGCCAAGTGCCCCTGGTCCATAACCTCCAAGAAAACACACAACAACAACAACAACAACAACAATAATAATAATAATAATAATAATAATAATAATAATAATAATAATAATAATAATAATAATAATAATAATAATAATAATAATAATAATAATCCCACACACAGCATGTTTCAGGAGACTTCATCATGAAGCTCAATGAGAGAAAGACAAGGGTTTGAGCTCCACAAAGCAAAGTGATATTTTATATTCAGATCTGAGGATCTGAATATAAAATATATTGAATGTGTTTTTCTGTACTACATATTCCATGTATGTTACTTCATATGTCTGATGTCGTGTGTTTATAACATGTACAAAGTAGTGAACATAAAGAAAATGTACACTGAATGAGATTGTGTGTCTTTACACTGGTGTATTCATCACTTTTACAGAACTAAAATCCCCAAAGACTCAAGTGTAAGTGTCAGTAAGTTTCAGTGGGTGGTATCAGGACTAAAGGTGAGCTCACGTTTCCAGGTTTCACAGTGGGACCGGTCTGACAGCTCCTCTCTCCTCACTCTGAAAAGCACTGTTCTTATGAGTTTGTCTTGTGTTTATCTGAACATGAGTCAGTCTGTTTCTGCTCGTGTGAATCCATCAAACAGGGGCCCACAGCACCACCAAAATGTAGATCAGAGGGTAAACGAAGCAGAAACATGACCTTTGACCCCAACAGAACACAGGATATGTTCCGTCTTTCCTAACAAAAATAGCTTCTTTAACTCCTCTCTCAAACCATTTGTTTTCTGTGGCAAAGATCACTTCCCTCTCTTCAAAGGAGTGGTTAGTGTCTTTGAGATGGAGATTTACAGCAGACTGTAGTCCTGAGTTGCTCTCTC
Source organism: Periophthalmus magnuspinnatus (assembly GCF_009829125.3). NCBI lineage: Eukaryota > Metazoa > Chordata > Actinopteri > Gobiiformes > Gobiidae > Periophthalmus > Periophthalmus magnuspinnatus. Next base: position 49,154 of record NC_047128.1, on the reverse strand, counting down.
TCGGTGTTGTTTCATTCTCTTATGAAGTGTCTGTTTAGTTTTTCCAGTGTAACGCTCACTCTTCACTGAATGGAGTAGACACATTACTTTGTGGCTCGGAGTTTTGTCCTTTGGGTGAACCAGTTTTTATCTTAAAGTGTTTGTAGGTTTGAAAAAGACAGGAATCTCATACTGTCTGAAAATTCTCTGATGTTTTTCAGAAGATTTTCAGGTGTTACCATTCCTCTCTGATTTGTTGTGATGATTATTTATGTTCTGATTTGTTGTGATGATTATTTATGTTCTGATTTGTTGTGATGATTATTTATGTTCTGATTTGTTGTGATGATTATTTATGTTCTGATTTGTTGTGTTGTGATGTTAATGTTTTTCTTATTCGGTAAAACTCTTTGTACCAAATAAACTTGTCTTGCCTCAGCTTTAACATCAACATGACCCCGACACTTTGTGGCTGTAGAATGACTGAAATGATGGTTATGTGTGTGTGTCCAGGTTGTGGGTTGTGTGTGTTGTGTGTATGTGTTGTGTGTGTGGGTTGTGTCTGTGGGTCGTGTGTGTGGGTCTTGTGTGTGTTGTGTGTGGGTCGTGTGTGTGTTGTGTGGGTCGTGTGTGTGTTGTGTGGCCCGTGTGTGTGTTGTATGTGTGTTGTGTCTGTGTGTTGTGTGTGTTACAGCCCTAGGCCTTAAGTTCCTTTTTGTTGTTTGTATATTTGTTTTGTTCATCGTGTGTTCCCAAATCTTCTTTTTCCCCTTAAACATGGCCGCCGGATCCCCGGGCCGTGATTGGAGGACCGTCTTCAAGCCCCGCCCACCTCCAGCTGCCTTCCTCCCCATTTAAGAAGATTGGGGACACCTGCTCGGGGTTGGGGGCCTGGGGGCCTGGAGTGGCCCGTCTGCCTTTGTGTGTGTCTCTTAAGTTCAGTCAGTCCAGGGGCAATGGCTTTGTTTTATGAGACACTTAGATTCTCAGTACTAACTGTGTAAGATTTAGTGATGTATTGTAAAATTCATCTTTAGTTACTTTACCTTTGCTTTTTTTTTGTTTAATTCCTTGCAAAGAACCTTTGTTTATACATGTTTAGTTCCCTTTTGTTTAGTTCACCCTCACATTCCTGTTAATTAAATTACCTGTTAATTTATCATTTATCCCTCTTGGTTTTCTTTTTGTTACTTCCCTTCCCCACACGAGCTGCATCAGTGTGTGTTGTGTGTGTGTGTGGGTTGTATGTGTGTCGTGTGTGTCGTGTGTGTCATGTGTGTCATGTGTGTCGTGTGTTTGTTTTGATTGAATTCCTCTGCTCAGGTTTTTCAGGTGTTTTTGCCCCAGAAACAGAAGAATGTGGGGCTGGGCTCAGAGCAGCAGCATAAAAGTGGGACACCTCACGCTGAGAGACACGGCTCCTCTGCACAGCTCCTCTGCACGGCTCCTCTGTGTGGCTCCTCTGCACAGCTCCTTTGTGTGGCTCCTCTGTACGGCTCCTCTGCACGGCTCCTCTGTGTGCTCCTCTGCACAGCTCCTTTGTGTGGCTCCTCTGTACGGCTCCTCTGCACGGCTCCTCTGCACAGCTCCTCTGCACGGCTCCTCTGCACGGCTCCTCTGTACGGCTCCTCTGCGTGTCTCCTCTGTACGGCTCCTCTGCACGGCTCCTCTGTGTGCTCCTCTGCAGTGATCCACAGGTGAGTTTAACCCTGAGTTCGAGGCACCAAACCTCTCGCCTTCTCGTTTGATACTAAACTTAACAGAGCACAGGTGTCACATGGTCCTTTATGTCCCAAATGAAGTTCAGTGAATCTTACTCCAAAAGAGAAAAATAAACATAAATTACACTTTAGTTATACTTTAAATAAAGATGTTTTAATTGAGGTTTTAACTGAGTTAAAATAAATGATTGAAAAGGATTTTACATAATATTGGCCCTTCATTAATGACACAACTCTGTCGGCTTTTACAAACACACACACACACACCCCCACCCACACACACACACACACACACACACACACACACCCCCCTACATGTGTGTGTGTGTGTGTGTATATATATATATATATATATATATATATGAGAGATATAGATTAGGAAAAAGGAACATGAGAAACTAGAGAAATACCAGGGGCTCAAAGAAGAGCTGGAGAAAACCTGGAAGGTGAAGGCATCAGTGGTGCTCCTGGTCATCGGCGCACTCAGGGCAGTGACCTCCAAACTGGAGGAGTGGCTACAGCAGATCCCAGGAAAAACATCAAACATCTCAGTCCAGAAAAGTGCAGGAACAGCAAAGATACTGTAGAAAGATAGATAGATGGATGGATAGATAGATATGAAGATTTCTTCAGCTCTGGGTTCTGCCCTGTCTGGAACAAGGCCTAACCCCTGACCCCTGACCTCTGACCCCTGAACCCCGGACCCTAGTCTCCTGTCAGAGAAACTGTCACTAAATACTTATTTATATTGTTTTGTATTGTCTGTTTCTCAGCACCAAAATAAAGTATTTACTGCTCCCTGCTGGTTGGACATGCTCCTGCTGGTCCTTTTGGCGGCCCTCAGTCACATGACAGGTATGAGGCTTGTTTCATCTAAACAAATGTATTTTACACAGCTGTGAGTTCTGGTCTCTGTCTGTGCTGGATTGTTTCTGCTGAGTATTGATACTGGAGTATCAGTATTACATTACCAAGATCAGAATATCATCTGAGTGCAAGCATCAGTATCGGAATATCGTAGTATTGTCTCTGTGTGTGAATGTCGTATCGAAGTATCATATCGGAGTATCGTCTCTATGAATGTATCGTCAGGACAGGGCCCAGGCCAGTCCCCCCTCAGTCTCTCCCTTTGAGCATCTTTTGCCCTGAGCTTTGAGTATTTACACCAGAATCACAAACCCAAAGTCTACAAACAGATCACAGCAGAGTTTTGTTTCATAGGATTCTGTGGGGATAGTGTCTGCTGGACCTGCACATTAATGTCTGATCTGAGTCTGACCATAGTCTGTTTATATAAATGGACATAGCTAACCTACTAGCCAGTTTGTTCCAAACAGGAAGTGATCATGGTGCACTTCCTGTTCCATTGACTCTGGCTCCAATTCACTTTGTGTAAAACTGTGTCCTCTCTCTGTAACTGCTGCTGTTAGACTCGTCATTTTGGTCTTAAATGTTCGTATTATTAGTATTATTTAGGGTGAGGAGCTTGGTCACACGGGAGGAGCTCAGAGTAGAGCCGCTGCTCCTACACGTTAAGAGGAGCCAGCTGAGGTGACTCGGACATCTGCTCAGGATGCCTCCTGGACGCCTCCCTAGGGAGGTGTTCTGGGCATGTTCCACCAGGAGGAGGCCCCAGGGAAGACTCAGGACACGCTGGAGGGACTATGTCTCTCAGCTGGCCTGGGAACGCCTTTGGGGTCCCACCGGAGGAGCTGGAGGACATGTCTGGGGCGAGGGAAGTCTGGAAGTCCCTGCTTAGACTGCTGCCCCCACGACCCAGCGCAGATAAGCGGGAGAAAATGGATGGATGGATGTTCGTATGAACCCGCTCTACATGATCTTGGGGTTTTTATTTCACTATTGTGTCTGTAAATCAAGATATGAACATTAATAACAGACAAATCAGGCGTCTTCTTTCCCCCTCTGCTGTTAGCGTTAGCAACAGGTTTGATTGACAGTGTTGTTAACCTCCTGCTACCTGTTAGACCAGTGGTGCGGGCATGAAGAGGTGTTACCTTCAACAGCCTCACTCCTGATTGGCTCTTTAGTTGCTATGATACGGTTGAAATTCCACATGTGGAACTCAGCTCCAAATTGGCCCCTATAACTGCTAGATCAGCTGCATTTGACTGGAACTGAATAAGTATCATCTCTGTGTGTGAGTGTCCTATCAGAGTATCATATCTGAGTATCATATCAGTATCAATTGTGTCAGAATATCTTACCGGAGTATTGGCTCTGACTGTTAAGTGATGATTCTTTTTTTACAGAGGCAACTATTGAGCGGACCACACTGAACATCTCCACCTGCCCCTTTTGTTTTTATGGGAAAAACTACACTAAGATTTATGTGAGTAAAAAGGACTAAACAAGAACTAAGCAAAGACCAAACCAGACCCAAACCACGACCCAACCACGACCCAACCACGACCCAACCACGACCCAACCACGACCCAACCACGACCCAACCCAGACCCAAACCAGACCCAAACCAGACCCAAACCAGACCCAAACCAGACCCAAACCAGACCCAAACCAGACCCAAACCAGACCCAAACCAGACCCAAACCAGACCCAAACCCAGGCTTTTGGCTAACTACATATTGTACTGTGTCATGTACAGGTTAGTGTGGATGAAAGCCACATCTATTCATGTTTTCTTGGCTACAAACATGCTGCTTATCCAAACCTCTGCCTGAGGCAGGACTGGGCCCCGAACGACCACCTGGACAACGTCCAGATCAACATCATACAGTTTGAAGAAGAAGTCACGTTTTCAGACCCATTCACAAACAAGGAAGTTACAGGACGGGCCCCCTGCTACGTCAAGTATCGTCTCCAAGAGGGTATAGGGGCTCAAGTAAGTGAGACGGGGGAGGTCTCCCTGAGGGTATAGGGCCTTGAGTAAGTGAGACGGGGGAGGTCTCCCTGAGGGTATAGGGCCTTGAGTAAGTGAGACGGGGGAGGTCTCCGTGAGGGTATAGGGCAGGGGTGTCCAAACTTTTCTCACGAAGGGCCACATATAAAATCACAGACAAAGCCAAGGGCCGACTGAGGGCCATAGACTGGTCACCAATACAGTGAATACTTCAAATCTGTGTTATTATTACAAGTTAGACTGAACCACTAGACCTTTATTCATGCTTACATCCTCAATGGGATACATTAAATATTTGATAAGGGCTTGTTAAAGAAGTTAACAGAAATATACAGTAAAAAGTACTGTTTAAAGTAATACAGGCCAATTCACCTGGAAGCCTGAGGGCCAAGAATGGGAATGAGTGAGAGAGTGGAGGAGAGAGAGGGAAAAGAGGGGAGTGAATGAAAACTGACAATGTAGAGCTTTAAGAGTCTCTAACCTGTAAAGAGCATCACAAGTGTATGGTGTTATGGATGAGAGGATGAGAGGAGAGAGTGGATGAGAGAAGGAGAAGAGAAAGGATGAGAGGAGAGAGCAGATGAGAGAAGGAGAGAGCAGAAACAGAGAGCAAAGTGAGGGAGAGAGTGGCTGAGAGAGTGGCTGAGAGAGAGCCTGAAATGGAAAGACCCTAAAGTCTTTCTCTTCTTCTGCAGTTCAGATACAAGTTGCAGAGCTTTGGACGATATGGACATGTGGAAGTGGAATCATATGCGTACAACTCCTCGGTATGACAATGATCTCTCAACTCCCTCACCTCCCCCTTCGCCCCCTCTGCCCTCTTCCCTCTGCTCCCTCTCCTCTGTCCCCTCTGCCCCTCTACCCCTCTCCTCTGTCCCCTCTACCCCTCTTTTCTGCCCCCTCTTCTCTGTCCCCTTTCCTCTGCCCCCTCCCCTCTCCCCTCTGCTCCCTCTCCTCTGTCCCCTCTCCTCTGTCGCTTCTTCTCTGCCCCCTCCCCTCTGTCCCCTCTTATCTGTCCCTTCTCCTCTGCCCCTCTTCTCTGCCCCCTGTCCTGTGTCCCCTCTGCCCCCTCTCCTCTGTCGCTTCTTCTCTGCCCCCTCCCCTCTGTCCCCTCTCCTCTGCCCCTCTCCTCTGTCCCCTCTTCTCTGCCCCCTCTTCTCTGTCCCCTTTCCTTTGTCCCCTCTGCCCCCTCCCCTCTGCCCTCTCCCCTCTCCCCTCTGCTCCCTCTCCTCTGTCCCCTCTGCCCCTCTCCTCTGTCCCCTCTTTTCTGCCCTCTCTCCTATGTCTCTTCTCCTCTGTCCCCTCTCCTCTGCCCCTCTCCTCTGTCCCCTCTTCTCTGCCCCCTGTCTTCTGCCCCCTCTCCTCTGTCGCTTCTTCTCTGCCCCCTCTTCTCTGCCCCTTCTCCTCTGCCCCTCTCCTCTGTCCCCTCTTCTCTGCCCCCTCTTCTCTGTCCCCTTTCCTTTGTCCCCTCTGCCCTCTCCCCTCTGCTCCCTCTCCTCTGTCCCCTCTGCCCCTCTCCTCTGTCCCCTCTTTTCTTCCCTCTCTCCTATGTCTCTTCTCCTCTGTCCCCTCTCCTCTGTCCCCTCTGCCCCCTCTCCTCTGTCGCTTCTTCTCTGCCCCCTCCCCTCTGTCCCCTCTTCTCTGCCCCCTCTCCTCTGTCCCCTCTTTTCTGCCCTCTCTCCTATGTCTCTTCTCCTCTGCCACCTCTCCTCTGTCCCCTCTTTTCTGCCCCCTCTCCTCTGTCCCCTCTTCTCTGCCCCTTCTCCTCTGCCCCTCTCCTCTGTCCCCTCCCCTCTGTCCCCTCTCCTCTGACCCCTTGTAAATGTCTTTTCTGCAGAGGGTCCATGTAGAAGTCGGCCCAAATGGCAACATGAAGTCAAGCGTTTATCTTCCAGCTTTGCGAGCACGCCCTCTTGTGGTGGTTGGATGCACAGGTCAGTTTAATGAGACAAACTCCTTTTTCCTGCTTAACTGTAACTTTATTCTCGTCAGGAGACATGGAGATGTGAGTCTGAGGATTCCAAGTCTCCTGATGACAACCTATTCATCTATTTACATAAATACATTTATACATGAATACATTTATATTTACATAAATACATGTCATTTTTATTGTCTTTTGTGTTATTTTTCGCATCAGGGTGCCTTCTCCCGTACACAGTGTAGACCCTCTATGAGACGAGACACAAACACTTAAATTCCAAGATTGAAAGACAGGACTGCTGTGAGGGACACGGACAATGACGATATTTTAGTTATGTGAATCGGCTAATGTAGACTTTCACCATACATCACTTTTAAATAATTGTTGGTTTAAAAACACCATCCATCTTTCCAAATTCCTAAAATAAATACAATAAAAATAATGAGCCAAAAACGCAAGCAAGCACAAGAAAAGCTGTAGGTCCAGAGAGCAGGGCAGCGGACACGGCTGGACGGGAGTCAGGGTCTTCAGAGAGCAGGGCAGTGGACACGGCTGGACGGGAGTCAGGGTCTTCAGAGAGCAGGGCACTGGACACGGCTGGGCAGGTGTTCTCATTCGTGTCCTGTTTTCTCTTCAGATTCCTTCTCGACTCTTCCCTAATCTGTCTGAGACTCTGCTGCACGAGGAGGCTATGTAAATCTAATATTCAAACAACTCATTCTTTTTTCGGTTTTCCAGGAGCCAGTGGGACATTTGTGGATCCAGGTGCACAAACGTGCTCCGGTGACTCAGTACTGACATGCTCTGCCACCACCAATGATCTCATCGAGGTGGAACAATGTGAATGGAAGTGTATGAACAGAAGGTATGAGGAGATGTGATCAGATTTTTTTTTCTCTGGAGCCGAACACAGTAAAATGCAGATCAAACACTTCTGTTCTTTAATTCTATCTGTAGCATGTATATAAACAAGATTTAACGGCAGGTCAAAGTAGGAGTTTAGTAAAACTTTTTTAATAAGACAGAATTTCAACCTGGGTTACATATCCTTATACTTAAGAGTTCTAACACAGGGTTTGAGGGCAGGAACAATATGCCCCATAGTCAGGTTTGTTTGGGTGATAGTGGCTCAGTGGTTAGACCAGACGGTCAGAAGTTCAATTCCTGCTCTAAAGAACAGGCTGTCTAGCACCCCCTTGAAGTATCAGTTTGAGCAATTCCAAGAAGACTCCATGAAGGCCGGGCCCACAAGCAGTGAGTGACCTGTCCCCGACCAGAAGGCGCAAGGTGACCCTGGAGCTGAACTGTGGGGCAATAAGCCCACACCAGCTTGCCGCCACATGGACAATGCTAGAGAAGTGGACAGTCCAGCCTGACTATATCTAGTTGGTAACACTCAACCTCCTGCACAAGCCCAGGGTTCTTCCCCCAGTGGGATGACATTCCATGTCCCCAGAGCCAGTCCGGATATCCATTCGTCGAGGCCCCTGCCTTCAACTGCCGCCTAGATCTCTCTGCACTGGCTCCTTTCAGACCCTTGTGCAGGTGGTGGGTCCACGGGAGGACAGCTCCACGCCACTCTTTCGGGCTGAGCCCCAGCCACCAGACACTCACTGTTGAGCACCCACCTCAGGCCTGGCTCCAGGGTGGGGTCCCAGTAACGCCGGTCCGGGTGACGTAGCTGGCCTTGATATGCTCCTATAGCTTCTAGGATCATTTGGGCACTCAAACCCTCCACCATGCCAATGTGACATGTTGTAAATATGATGTAATATCTCACAGCTCCTCAGAGGTCACTGCTGACCACACCATTAAAACCTTTGACCACTTTTGCACAAATGTTTGTCATTATACATAAAAATACTTGTTGTCGTCTCCCTCAGCTGTGTGAAACGCCTGATGCTCTGCTCAATACTGGGCTCCAGTGTTATCGATATGAATAATGTCAGAACAGTAATGGAGGACCTGTGTGGCTACACACTGCTGTCCAAAGACCACGTGACGCTGGCGGCTGTTTTCAAAGATCGCCGCCGTCAAGACGTTCCTCTGCTGCACCATCTAGAGCTCAGTGCGGGGCCCTCAAAGATCAGGCTGGGGCCCGGAGCAACAGTGCAGGTGAACATTCAACACTTAATATATCTGTCACATTTGATTTTTGATCTGCAAAAAGATTTATATAACCAGATTTAGGATGATGTCACTCATCTTAGCACTTTCTCTTTATAAAATATAAAAACAAAAACTAAAAGCACAATGAACAGTGCTGCTAATTCACATTGAGGGAGAGGGTCAAAGGTGAAGGTCAAAGGTGAGGTTCACAGGGTGAGGGTCATAGGGTTAGGGTCAAAGGTGAAGGTCAAAGGTGAGGTTCACAGGGTGAAGGGTCATAGGGTGAGGGTCATAGGGTTAGGGTCATGGGTCAGGGTCAGAGGTGAGGGTCATAGGGTGAGGGTCATGGTTAAGGGTCAGAGGGTTAGGGTCATGGGTGAGGGTCAGAAGTGAGAGTCATAGGGTGAAGGTCATAGGTGAGGGTCATAGTTGAGGGTCATAGTGTAATAGTGCATAAGTCCTTCATGGGGGATTGTCCTTCATGGGATATGTCTTGCCTGGGGGAGTGTCCTTCATGGGGTGTGTCCTTCATGGGGGAGTGTCCTTCATGGGGCGTGTCCTTCATGGAGTGTGTCCTTCATGGGGTGTGTCCTTCATGGGGTGTGTCCTTCATGGGGTGTGTCCTTCATTGGGGTGTGTCCTTTATTGGGGTGTGTCCTTCATTGGGGCATGTCCTTCATTGGGGCATGTCCTTCATTGGGGCGTGTCCTTCATTGGGGCGTGTCCTTTGTGGGGGCGTGTCCTTTGTGGGGGCGTGTCCTTTGTGGGGGCGTGTCCTTTGTGGGGGCGTGTCCTTTGTGGGGGCGTGTCCTTTGTGGGGGCGTGTGCTTCGTGGGGGTGTGTCCTTCGTGGGGGCGTTCCTTCAATGGGGCATGTCCTTCATGGGGCATGTCCTTCAATGGGGGCGTTCCTTCAATGGGGGCGTTCCTTCAATGGGGAGTGTCCTTTATGGGGGCGTGTCCTTCATGGGGGCATTCCCTTCAATGGGGAGTGTCCTTCAATGGGACGTGTCCTGCACTGGGGCGTTTCCTCCATGGGGGCGCTTCCTTCATGGGGTGTTTCCTTCATGGGGGCGTTTCCTTCATGGGGGCAGTGTCCTTCATGTGGCAGTGTCCTTCATGGGGAGTGTCCTTCATGGGGGCGTGTCCTTCATGGGGGCGTGTCCTTCATGGGGGCGTGTCCTTCATGGGGTGTGTGTTTCGTGGGTTTGTTACAGGTGAACGGTTCTGTGGTGAACATCAGCAGCGCTCCGATGCCTGAGGGAGTCACAGTCTCCAGAAGCTCCATTGGAGTCTTTCTTCTCCACCAGATCTTTGAGCTGTCCTTTGATGGCTCCTCCATGGTGCTCCACCTGAAAGGTATCAGACTCCCAGCGCTTTGTCCTCCTCCCAGTGCATCCTCCTTGTCCTCCTCCTTGTCCTCCTCCTTGTCCTCCTCCCAGAGCTTCCTCCTCCTCACAGAGACTCCTCCCAGAGGCTCCTTCCAAAGGCTCCTTCCAGAGGCTCCTCTCAGAGGCTGCTCCCAGAGCCTCCTCCCACAGCCGTTTACTTGACTTACCTAACATGTGTTTACTACAGAAGATGTCTCCTTCTGAACATTCTTGTAGATTCTGAGAGTTTGACACAAATAAATGCATCTGTTTGAGTGTTTGTAAATCAGATCCTTCTGAAGTCAACGAAGCTGAGATGTAATTTTGTCCATCTGCTCATCAGCTCAGCACCTGACAAGCACACACTCAAACACACAAATAAAACAACCAAAAAGCTTGCTCTTTACACATCCTTACACATAATGATGCACAATGTGGGTGAGGTGTTTTCTGACCAGAACAAAACAGGCAAAAATCTTCAAAATGAATCAACCAAACTAACACGAAATCGAAACAGTCAATCGGACAGCCAACATGACATCAACTGCTCTATTTGGATATGAGTTAAAGAAAGAACAAGGACACCTAAAAAAGCACCTAAAAAAGTAGCAGCATTAAAACTGTGTAGCTCTGTGTGCTAATAAAAGGAGCTATTGTACATTACTTTAATCATATGGTTAAAAAGACAAATAATTAAATGATTTTGATGACTTGTTTCCATAGATACGACTGGACTGACTGGTCTGTGCTCTAACGCTACAGACGTGAGTGTTGCTAAGTCCACTGCACTGAGCGAGGACGGGTAAGACCTCCAGACACAGAAACTAAAGTCACTATATGTATGTGCGTATGTGTATATAAAACACCCACGCTCTGGTCCGCCACCAGAGGCCCAGGACCTGGGGTCTTCCACCAGAGGCCTGGGAGCTTGAGGGTTCAACAGTATTTTTGCTGTTCCTGCACTTTTCTGGACTGAGATGTCTGATGTTTTTCCTGGGATCTGCTGTAGCCACTCCTCCAGTTTGGGGGTCACTGCCCCGAGTGCTCCGATGACCATGGACACCACTGATACCTTCACCTTCCAGGCCTTCTCCAGCTCTTCTTTGAGCCCCTGGTATTTCTCTAGTTTCTCATGTTCCTTTTTCCTGATTTTCACTTGGTTCTGCAATGTCCACCACAACGGCTTTGCTCTGTTGTTTATCCACCACCACAATGTCCGGTTGGTCCATCATCATTTTGTCAGTCTGTATCTGAAGTCCCACAGGATCTTGGCTCGATCATTCTCCAATACCTTTGGAGGTGACCTTGGGGTCTCCAGTCCGTACTCTGCACAGAAGTTTCTGTACACTATAGCTCCACTTGGTTATGCCGCTCCGTGGATGCTTTACCAGAATGGTGATGGCGAACTACCTGGACAATGTTTTTTTAGACAGTTTTTCAAGACTTTGAATAAAGTCAGAAGTTTGCACACATTTCATTAGTATTTCATTCCATTGCCTTTAAACTGTGTGACTTGGGTCAAATATTCTTCCGCAAGCTTCTCACAATAGTTGGCAAGAATTTTGGCCCATTTCTTCTGATAGAACGGATTGAGATCAGGGCTTTGTGATGGACACTCCAAAACATTGACTTTGTTATCTTTAAGCCTTTGTCACCAGTTTGGCTGTATGCTTCAGGTCATTGTCCGTTTGAAGACCCACTTGTTGCAAGCCTTAACTTCCTGGCTGATGTTTTGAGATGTTGCTTCAATATTTTCCACATAATGTGAAGTGCTCCAGTCCCTCCTGCAGCAAAACAACCCCACGACATGATGCTGCCACCCCCCATTTCACAGTTGGGATGGTGTTCTCAGGCTTGCAAACTTCCCTTTTCCTCCAAACAAAAGAATGCTCATTATGGTCAAACAGTTCAGTTTTAGTTTGTTCAGACATAGGACATGTCTCCAAACATGACACTCTTTGTCCCTGTGCATTTACAAACTGTAATCTGTGTTTTTTATGTTTCTTTTGGAGTAATGTCTTCATCCTGCAGAGGGTCCTTTCAGCTCATGTCGGTACAGTCCTCTTTCACTGTGGATAATGACACACTCTAACCAGCCTCAGCAGCATCTTCACATTCTTATGGTCTTTCTATTTTATACTTGGTTATAATTGTTTGAACAAATGGACATGGCACCTTCAGGTGTCTGGAAACTGCACCAAGAATGAACCAGATTTGTGCAAGTCCACAGTTCTCTTCCTGGTAGATTCAGGTGTGTTCAGAAGATTCCAAAGCTTCCAAAGACATGACATCATCATCTGGGTTTTCCAAAATAAACGTCTGATGTCGAAGAAAGTAATGAAAAATTATTTTTTTTAAATCCTTCTCTCATTATTGTGGCATTTAGCAAATAGAAACTGTATTCATTCTTACCAACCTAAAACAGAAAAAGTTTTGTCTGATTTCATGTCAGACAGTGAGGAACAAAAAGCATGTGTCTTTTTATATAGTGTATGTAAACTTCTGGTTTAATAATGATGTGTGTATATATATATATATATATATATATATATATATATATATATATATATATATGTGTGTGTGTGTATGTATGTATATATGTGTGTGTGTGTGTATGTATATATATGTGTATGTGTGTATATATATATATATATGTATATGTACATCTGTGACAACAGTCACTAAAGTTACTTCTGATCCAAACATTTGTGCTGCAGATGTGACACGAGGCATAAACAGGATCCAGACGTTTCCATCAACTGTAACATCACCAAACGACAGTGAGCCCCTCCCACAAACACGCACACATTCACACACACACACACACACACATATATATACACACACAAAGAGGAGAGGGAGTGACAGGCCGGACAACATTCCCCCGAGAGCCTCCACAGGCCTGACCTGTAACAGTAAATCAGAGTCAGAGCCGAGTCATTGGCTTTGTTAGACGCACAAAAACTCAACACTTACACTGACGAGTGATCTGATTTCTTTCTCATCGTTCAGGCCTGCGCAAGTTTTGAAAAAAATAAACCAAAGCACATTGAAAGAGTTAAAGGGCTCACACCTGTCCTTCTTCCCCCTCACACCCGTCCTTAACCCTCACAACCATCCTTAACCCTCACACCCGTCCTTTACCCTCACACCCGTCCTTAACCCTCACAACCATCCTTAACCCTCACACCCGTCCTTAACCCTCACAACCATCCTTAACCCTCACACCCGTCCTTAACCCTCACACCCGTCCTTAACCCTCACACCCGTCCTTTACCCTCACACCCGTCCTTAACCCTCACACCCGTCCTTCACCCTCACACCAGTCCTTAACCCTCACACCCATCCTTCACCCTCACACCAGTCCTTAACCCTCACACCCGTCCTTTACCCTCACACCCGTCCTTAACCCCCCTCATACCCGTCCTTCACCCTCACACCCGTCCTTCACCCTCACACCCATCCTTAACCTTTCTCACACCCATTCTCAACCCTCACACCCGTCCTTCACCCTCACGCTCGTCCTTAACCCCCCTTACGTCTGTCCTTAACCCTCACACCCATCTTTAAACCTCACACCCGTCCTTTACCCTCACACCCGTCCTTCACCCTCACACCCGTCCTTCACCCTCACACCCGTCCTTAACCCCACTCCGTGACCACATCTCAGAGCACATATAAATATATTTATTTGTGTCTGATTTGTTCACAGCTGTGAGCTCCTGAACAGCTCTCTCTTCTCCTCCTGCCACTCCCTGCTTGAACCTTCTGTGTATGTGGACGCCTGTCAGGAGACTCTGTGCCGTTACCCTTCCGTGGATGGGTTAGACTGTGCCATCCACCAGGCCTATGCCACCACCTGCTCCATGTTCAACACCACCCTGCCCGAGTGGAGACACACAGCCAAATGTGGTCAGGACCATTATTCTGAACGCAAAAGACAATGCTCTTTTCTGCTCCTCTGGCTCTGCTCCTCTGGCTCTGCTCCTATGGTTCTCCTCCTGTCTGCTCCTCCTGTCTGCTCCTCTGGCTCTGCTCCTGTCTGCTCCTCTGGTTCTCCTCCTGTCTGCTCCTCTGGCTCTGCTCCTGTCTGCTCCTCTGGTTCTCCTCCTGTCTGCTCCACTGGCTCTGCTCCTCTGTTCTCCTCTGGCTCTGCTCCTCTGGTTCTCCTCCTATCTGCTCCTCTGGCTCTGCTCCTCTGGTTCTCCTCCTGTCTGCTCCTCTGGCTCTGCTCCTCTGGCTCTGCTCCTATGGTTCTCCTCCTGTCTGCTCCTCTGGCTCTGCTCCTCTGTTCTCCTCCTGTCTGCTCCTCTGGCTCTGCTCCTGTCTGCTCCTCTGGTTCTCCTCCTGTCTGCTCCTGTGGCTCTGCTCCTCTGTTCTCCTCCCGTCTGCTCCTCTGTTCTCCTCCCGTCTGCTCCTCTGGCTCTGCTCCTGTCTGCTCCTCTGGTTCTCCTCCTGTCTGCTCCTCTGGCTCTGCTCCTGTGGTTCTCCTCCTGTCTGCTCCTCTGGCTCTGCTCCTCTGGCTCTGCTCCTATGGTTCTCCTCCTGTCTGCTCCTCTGGCTCTGCTCCTCTGTTCTCCTCCTGTCTGCTCCTCTGGCTCTGCTCCTGTCTGCTCCTCTGGTTCTCCTCCTGTCTGCTCCTCTGGCTCTGCTCCTGTCTGCTCCTCTGGTTCTCCTCCTGTCTGCTCCTGTGGCTCTGCTCCTCTGTTCTCCTCCTGTCTGCTCCTCTGGTTCTCCTCCTGTCTGCTCCTTTGGCTCCGCTCCTGTCTGCTCCTCTGGTTCTCCTCCTGTCTGCTCCTCTGGCTCTGCTCCTGTCTGCTCCTCTGGTTCTCCTCCTGTCTGCTCCTCTGGCTCTGCTCCTCTGTTCTCCTCCTGTCTGCTCCTCTGGCTCTGTTCCTGTCTGCTCCTCTGGCTCTGCTCCTCTGGCTCTACTCCTCTGGCTCTGCTCCTATGGTCCTCCTCCTGTCTGATCCTCTGGCTTTGCTCCTCTGGCTCTGCTCCTCTGGCTCTGCTCCTCTGGCTCTGCTCCTGTCTGCTCCTCTGGCTCTGCTCCTGTCTGCTCCTCTGGTTCTCCTCCTGTCTGCTCCTCTGCCTCTGCTCCTCTGTTCTCCTCCTGTCTGCTCCTCTGGCTCTGCTCCTCTGGTTCTCCTCCTGTCTGCTCCTCTGGCTTTGCTCATCTGGCTCTGCTCCTATGGTTCTCCTCCTGTTTGCTCCTCTGGCTCTGCTCCTGTCTGCTCCTCTGGCTCTACTCCTCTGGCTCTGCTCCTATGGTTCTCCTCCTGTCTGCTCCTGTCTGATCCTCTGGTTCTCCTCCTGTCTGCTCCTCTGGGTCTGCTCCTGTCTGCTCCTCTGGCTCTGCTCCTGTCTGCTCCTCTGGCTCTACTCCTCTGGCTCTGCTCCTCTGGCTCTGCTCCTCTGGCTCTGCTCCTGTCTGCTCCTCTGGCTCTCCTCCTGTCTGCTCCTCTGGCTCTGCTCCTGTCTGCTCCTCTGGCTCTGCTCCTGTCTGCTCCTCTTGTTCTCCTCCTGTCTGCTCCTCTGCCTCTGCTCCTCTGTTCTCCTCCTGTCTGCTCCTCTGCCTCTGCTCCTCTGGTTCTCCTCCTGTCTGCTCCTCTGGCTTTGCTCATCTGGCTCTGCTCCTATGGTTCTCCTCCTGTTTGCTCCTCTGGCTTTGCTCCTGTCTGCTCCTCTGTTCTCCTCCTGTCTGCTCCTCTGGCTCTGCTCCTATGGTTCTCCTCCTGTCTGCTCCTGTCTGATCCTCTGGTTCTCCTCCTGTCTGCTCCTCTGGCTCTGCACCTGTCTGCTCCTCTGGCTCTCCTCCTGTCTGCTCCTGTGGCTCTGCTCCTCTGTTCTCCTCCTGTTTGCTCCTCTGACTCTGCTCCTGTCTGCTCCTCTGGTTCTCCTCCTGTCTGCTCCTCTGTTCTCCTCCTGTTTGCTCCTCTGGCTCTGCTCCTCTGTTCTCCTCTTGTCTGCTCCTCTGGCTCTGCTCCTCTGGTTCTGCTCCTATGGTTCTCCTCCTGTCTGCTCCTCTGGCTCTGCTCCTCTGGTCCTCCTCCTGTCTGCTCCTCTGTTCTCCTCCTGTCTGCTCCTCTGGCTCTGCTCCTCTGTTCTCCTCCTGTCTGCTCCTCTGGCTCTGCTCCTCTGGCTCTGCTCCTCTGTTCTCCTCCTGTCTGCTCCTCTGGCTCTGCTCCTCTGGCTCTGCTCCTCTGTTCTCCTCCTGTCTGCTCCTCTGGCTCTGCTCCTCTGGTCCTCCTCCTGTCTGCTCCTATGGTCCTCCTCCTGTCTGCTCCTGTCTGATCCTCTGGTCCTCCTCCTGTCTGCTCCTCTGGTTCTCCTCCTGTCTGCTCCTCTGGCTCTGCTCCTCTGGCTCTGCTCCTCTGGCTCTGCTCCTCTGTTCTCCTCCTGTCTGCTCCTCTGGCCCTGCTCCTCTGGTCCTCCTCCTGTCTGCTCCTATGGTTCTCCTCCTGTCTGCTCCTGTCTGATCCTCTGGTCCTCCTCCTGTCTGCTCCTCTGGTTCTCCTCCTGTCTGCTCCTCTGGCTCTGCTCCTCTGGTCCTCCTCCTGTCTGCTCCTCTGGTCCTCCTCCTGTCTGCTCCTCTGTTCTCCTCCTGTCTGCTCCTCTGGCTCTGCTCCTCTGGTCCTCCTCCTGTCTGCTCCTCTGTTCTCCTCCTGTCTGCTCCTCTGGCTCTGCTCCTCTGTTCTCCTCCTGTCTGCTCCTCTGGCTCTGCTCCTCTGGCTCTGCTCCTCTGTTCTCCTCCTGTCTGCTCCTCTGGCTCTGCTTCTCTGGTCCTCCTCCTGTGTGCTCCTCTGGCTCTGCTCCTCTGGTTCTCCTCCTGTCTGCTCCTCCTGTCTGCTCCTCTGGCTCTGCTCCTGTCTACTCCTCTGGTTCTCCTCCTGTCTGCTCCTCTGGCTCTGCTCCTGTCTGCTCCTCTGGTTCTCCTCCTGTCTGCTCCTCTGGCTCTGCTCCTCTGTTCTCCTCCTATCTGCTCCTCTGGCTCTGCTCCTCTGGTTCTCCTCCTATCTGCTCCTCTGGCTCTGCTCCTCTGGTTCTCCTCCTGTCTGCTCCTCTGGCTCTGCTCCTCTGGCTCTGCTCCTCTGGCTCTGCTCCTCTGGTTCTCCTCCTGTCTGCTCCTCTGGCTCTGCTCCTCTGTTCTCCTCCTGTCTGCTCCTCTGGCCCTGCTCCTCTGGTCCTCCTCCTGTCTGCTCCTATGGTTCTCCTCCTGTCTGCTCCTGTCTGCTCCTCTGGTCCTCCTCCTGTCTGCTCCTCTGGTTCTCCTCCTGTCTGCTCCTCTGGCTCTGCTCCTCTGGCTCTGCTCCTCTGTTCTCCTCCTGTCTGCTCCTCTGGCTCTGCTCCTCTGGCTCTGCTCCTCTGGCTCTGCTCCTCTGTTCTCCTCCTGTCTGCTCCTCTGGCTCTGCTCCTCTGGTCCTTCTCCTGTCTGCTCCTCTGGTTCTCCTCCTGTCTGCTCCTCTGGCTCTGCTCCTCTGGTTCTCCTCCTGTCTGCTCCTCTGGCTCTGCTCCTCTGGTTCTCCTCCTGTCTGCTCCTCTGGCTCTGCTCCTCTGTTCTCCTCCTGTCTGCTCCTCTGGCTCTGCTCCTCTGGTCCTCCTCCTGTCTGCTCCTGTCTGATCCTCTGGTCCTCCTCCTGTCTGCTCCTCTGGTCCTCTTCCTGTCTGCTCCTCTGGCTCTGCTCCTGTCTGCTCCTCTGGCTCTGCTCCTCTGGCTCTGCTCCTCTGTTCTCCTCCTGTCTGCTCCTCTGGCTCTGCTCCTGTGGTTCTCCTCCTGTCTGCTCCTCTGGCTCTGCTCCTCTGGCTCTGCTCCTATGGTTCTCCTCCTGTCTGCTCCTCTGGCTCTGCTCCTCTGTTCTCCTCCTGTCTGCTCCTCTGGCTCTGCTCCTGTCTGCTCCTCTGGTTCTCCTCCTGTCTGCTCCTCTGGCTCTGCTCCTGTCTGCTCCTCTGGTTCTCCTCCTGTCTGCTCCTGTGGCTCTGCTCCTCTGT
Organism: Periophthalmus magnuspinnatus; assembly: GCF_009829125.3. Classification (NCBI taxonomy): domain Eukaryota; kingdom Metazoa; phylum Chordata; class Actinopteri; order Gobiiformes; family Gobiidae; genus Periophthalmus; species Periophthalmus magnuspinnatus. The sequence continues at coordinate 31,185 of NC_047128.1, read as the reverse complement.
TCTCCTCCTGTCTGCTCCTCTGGTTCTCCTCCTGTCTGCTCCTTTGGCTCCGCTCCTGTCTGCTCCTCTGGTTCTCCTCCTGTCTGCTCCTCTGGCTCTGCTCCTGTCTGCTCCTCTGGTTCTCCTCCTGTCTGCTCCTCTGGCTCTGCTCCTCTGTTCTCCTCCTGTCTGCTCCTCTGGCTCTGTTCCTGTCTGCTCCTCTGGCTCTGCTCCTCTGGCTCTACTCCTCTGGCTCTGCTCCTATGGTCCTCCTCCTGTCTGATCCTCTGGCTTTGCTCCTCTGGCTCTGCTCCTCTGGCTCTGCTCCTCTGGCTCTGCTCCTGTCTGCTCCTCTGGCTCTGCTCCTGTCTGCTCCTCTGGTTCTCCTCCTGTCTGCTCCTCTGCCTCTGCTCCTCTGTTCTCCTCCTGTCTGCTCCTCTGGCTCTGCTCCTCTGGTTCTCCTCCTGTCTGCTCCTCTGGCTTTGCTCATCTGGCTCTGCTCCTATGGTTCTCCTCCTGTTTGCTCCTCTGGCTCTGCTCCTGTCTGCTCCTCTGGCTCTACTCCTCTGGCTCTGCTCCTATGGTTCTCCTCCTGTCTGCTCCTGTCTGATCCTCTGGTTCTCTTCCTGTCTGCTCCTGTCTGATCCTCTGGTTCTCCTCCTGTCTGCTCCTCTGGGTCTGCTCCTGTCTGCTCCTCTGGCTCTGCTCCTGTCTGCTCCTCTGGCTCTACTCCTCTGGCTCTACTCCTCTGGCTCTGCTCCTCTGGCTCTGCTCCTCTGGCTCTGCTCCTGTCTGCTCCTCTGGCTCTCCTCCTGTCTGCTCCTCTGGCTCTGCTCCTGTCTGCTCCTCTGGCTCTGCTCCTGTCTGCTCCTCTTGTTCTCCTCCTGTCTGCTCCTCTGCCTCTGCTCCTCTGGTTCTCCTCCTGTCTGCTCCTCTGGCTTTGCTCATCTGGCTCTGCTCCTATGGTTCTCCTCCTGTTTGCTCCTCTGGCTCTGCTCCTGTCTGCTCCTCTGTTCTCCTCCTGTCTGCTCCTCTGGCTCTACTCCTCTGGCTCTGCTCCTATGGTTCTCCTCCTGTCTGCTCCTGTCTGATCCTCTGGTTCTCCTCCTGTCTGCTCCTCTGGCTCTGCACCTGTCTGCTCCTCTGACTCTCCTCCTGTCTGCTCCTGTGGCTCTGCTCCTCTGTTCTCCTCCTGTTTGCTCCTCTGGCTCTGCTTCTGTCTGCTCCTCTGGTTCTCCTCCTGTCTGCTCCTCTGTTCTCCTCCTGTTTGCTCCTCTGGCTCTGCTCCTCTGTTCTCCTCTTGTCTGCTCCTCTGGCTCTGCTCCTCTGGTTCTGCTCCTATGGTTCTCCTCCTGTCTGCTACTCTGGCTCTGCTCCTCTGGTCCTCCTCCTGTCTGCTCCTCTGTTCTCCTCCTGTCTGCTCCTCTGGCTCTGCTCCTCTGTTCTCCTCCTGTCTGCTCCTCTGGCTCTGCTCCTCTGGCTCTGCTCCTCTGTTCTCCTCTTGTCTGCTCCTCTGGCTCTGCTCCCCTGGTCCTCCTCCTGTCTGCTCCTATGGTCCTCCTCCTGTCTGCTCCTGTCTGATCCTCTGGTCCTCCTCCTGTCTGCTCCTCTGGTTCTCCTCCTGTCTGCTCCTCTGGCTCTGCTCCTGTCTGCTCCTCTGGCTCTGCTCCTCTGGCTCTACTCCTCTGGCTCTGCTCCTCTGGCTCTGCTCCTCTGGCTCTGCTCCTGTCTGCTCCTCTGGCTCTCCTCCTGTCTGCTCCTCTGGCTCTGCTCCTGTCTGCTCCTCTGGCTCTGCTCCTGTCTGCTCCTCTTGTTCTCCTCCTGTCTGCTCCTCTGCCTCTGCTCCTCTGGTTCTCCTCCTGTCTGCTCCTCTGGCTTTGCTCATCTGGCTCTGCTCCTATGGTTCTCCTCCTGTTTGCTCCTCTGGCTCTGCTCCTGTCTGCTCCTCTGTTCTCCTCCTGTCTGCTCCTCTGGCTCTACTCCTCTGGCTCTGCTCCTATGGTTCTCCTCCTGTCTGCTCCTGTCTGATCCTCTGGTTCTCCTCCTGTCTGCTCCTCTGGCTCTGCACCTGTCTGCTCCTCTGACTCTCCTCCTGTCTGCTCCTGTGGCTCTGCTCCTCTGTTCTCCTCCTGTTTGCTCCTCTGGCTCTGCTTCTGTCTGCTCCTCTGGTTCTCCTCCTGTCTGCTCCTCTGTTCTCCTCCTGTTTGCTCCTCTGGCTCTGCTCCTCTGTTCTCCTCTTGTCTGCTCCTCTGGCTCTGCTCCTCTGGTTCTGCTCCTATGGTTCTCCTCCTGTCTGCTACTCTGGCTCTGCTCCTCTGGTCCTCCTCCTGTCTGCTCCTCTGTTCTCCTCCTGTCTGCTCCTCTGGCTCTGCTCCTCTGTTCTCCTCCTGTCTGCTCCTCTGGCTCTGCTCCTCTGGCTCTGCTCCTCTGTTCTCCTCTTGTCTGCTCCTCTGGCTCTGCTCCCCTGGTCCTCCTCCTGTCTGCTCCTATGGTCCTCCTCCTGTCTGCTCCTGTCTGATCCTCTGGTCCTCCTCCTGTCTGCTCCTCTGGTTCTCCTCCTGTCTGCTCCTCTGGCTCTGCTCCTGTCTGCTCCTCTGGCTCTGCTCCTCTGGCTCTGCTCCTCTGTTCTCCTCCTGTCTGCTCCTCTGGCCCTGCTCCTCTGGTCCTCCTCCTGTCTGCTCCTATGGTTCTCCTCCTGTCTGCTCCTGTCTGATCCTCTGGTCCTCCTCCTGTCTGCTCCTCTGGTTCTCCTCCTGTCTGCTCCTCTGGTCCTCCTCCTGTCTGCTCCTCTGGTCCTCCTCCTGTCTGCTCCTCTGTTCTCCTCCTGTCTGCTCCTCTGGCTCTGCTCCTCTGGTCCTCCTCCTGTCTGCTCCTCTGTTCTCCTCCTGTCTGCTCCTCTGGCTCTGCTCCTCTGTTCTCCTCCTGTCTGCTCCTCTGGCTCTGCTCCTCTGGCTCTGCTCCTCTGTTCTCCTCCTGTGTGCTCCTCTGGCTCTGCTCCTCTGGTTCTCCTCCTGTCTGCTCCTCCTGTCTGCTCCTCTGGCTCTGCTCCTGTCTACTCCTCTGGTTCTCCTCCTGTCTGCTCCTCTGGCTCTGCTCCTGTCTGCTCCTCTGGTTCTCCTCCTGTCTGCTCCTCTGGCTCTGCTCCTCTGTTCTCCTCCTATCTGCTCCTCTGGCTCTGCTCCTCTGGTTCTCCTCCTATCTGCTCCTCTGGCTCTGCTCCTCTGGTTCTCCTCCTGTCTGCTCCTCTGGCTCTGCTCCTCTGGCTCTGCTCCTCTGGTTCTCCTCCTGTCTGCTCCTCTGGCTCTGCTCCTCTGTTCTCCTCCTGTCTGCTCCTCTGGCCCTGCTCCTCTGGTCCTCCTCCTGTCTGCTCCTATGGTTCTCCTCCTGTCTGCTCCTGTCTGCTCCTCTGGTCCTCCTCCTGTCTGCTCCTCTGGTTCTCCTCCTGTCTGCTCCTCTGGCTCTGCTCCTCTGGCTCTGCTCCTCTGTTCTCCTCCTGTCTGCTCCTCTGGCTCTGCTCCTCTGGCTCTGCTCCTCTGGCTCTGCTCCTCTGTTCTCCTCCTGTCTGCTCCTCTGGCTCTGCTCCTCTGGTCCTTCTCCTGTCTGCTCCTCTGGTTCTCCTCCTGTCTGCTCCTCTGGCTCTGCTCCTCTGGTTCTCCTCCTGTCTGCTCCTCTGGCTCTGCTCCTCTGGTTCTCCTCCTGTCTGCTCCTCTGGCTCTGCTCCTCTGTTCTCCTCCTGTCTGCTCCTCTGGCTCTGCTCCTCTGGTCCTCCTCCTGTCTGCTCCTGTCTGATCCTCTGGTCCTCCTCCTGTCTGCTCCTCTGGTCCTCCTCCTGTCTGCTCCTCTGGCTCTGCTCCAGTCTGCTCCTCTGGCTCTGCTCCTCTGGCTCTGCTCCTCTGTTCTCCTCCTGTCTGCTCCTCTGGCCCTGCTCCTCTGGTCCTCCTCCTGTCTGCTCCTATGGTTCTCCTCCTGTCTGCTCCTGTCTGATCCTCTGGTCCTCCTCCTGTCTGCTCCTCTGGTTCTCCTCCTGTCTGCTCCTCTGGCTCTGCTCCTCTGGTCCTCCTCCTGTCTGCTCCTCTGGTCCTCCTCCTGTCTGCTCCTCTGTTCTCCTCCTGTCTGCTCCTCTGGCTCTGCTCCTCTGGTCCTCCTCCTGTCTGCTCCTCTGTTCTCCTCCTGTCTGCTCCTCTGGCTCTGCTCCTCTGTTCTCCTCCTGTCTGCTCCTCTGGCTCTGCTCCTCTGGTCCTCCTCCTGTGTGCTCCTCTGGCTCTGCTCCTCTGGTTCTCCTCCTGTCTGCTCCTCTGGCTCTGCTCCTGTCTGCTCCTCTGGTTCTCCTCCTGTCTGCTCCTCTGGCTCTGCTCCTCTGTTCTCCTCCTATCTGCTCCTCTGGCTCTGCTCCTCTGGTTCTCCTCCTATCTGCTCCTCTGGCTCTGCTCCTCTGGTTCTCCTCCTGTCTGCTCCTCTGGCTCTGCTCCTCTGGCTCTGCTCCTCTGGTTCTCCTCCTGTCTGCTCCTCTGGCTCTGCTCCTCTGTTCTCCTCCTGTCTGCTCCTCTGGCTCTGCTCCTGTCTACTCCTCTGGTTCTCCTCCTGTCTGCTCCTCTGGCTCTGCTCCTGTCTGCTCCTCTGGTTCTCCTCCTGTCTGCTCCTCTGGCTCTGCTCCTCTGTTCTCCTCCTATCTGCTCCTCTGGCTCTGCTCCTCTGGTTCTCCTCCTATCTGCTCCTCTGGCTCTGCTCCTCTGGTTCTCCTCCTGTCTGCTCCTCTGGCTCTGCTCCTCTGGCTCTGCTCCTCTGGCTCTGCTCCTCTGGTTCTCCTCCTGTCTGCTCCTCTGGCTCTGCTCCTCTGTTCTCCTCCTGTCTGCTCCTCTGGCCCTGCTCCTCTGGTCCTCCTCCTGTCTGCTCCTATGGTTCTCCTCCTGTCTGCTCCTGTCTGATCCTCTGGTCCTCCTCCTGTCTGCTCCTCTGGTTCTCCTCCTGTCTGCTCCTCTGGCTCTGCTCCTCTGGCTCTGCTCCTCTGTTCTCCTCCTGTCTGCTCCTCTGGCTCTGCTCCTCTGGTCCTTCTCCTGTCTGCTCCTCTGGTTCTCCTCCTGTCTGCTCCTCTGGCTCTGCTCCTCTGGTTCTCCTCCTGTCTGCTCCTCTGGCTCTGCTCCTCTGGTTCTCCTCCTGTCTGCTCCTCTGGCTCTGCTCCTCTGGTCCTCCTCCTGTCTGCTCCTGTCTTATCCTCTGGTCCTCCTCCTGTCTGCTCCTCTGGTCCTCCTCCTGTCTGCTCCTCTGGCTCTGCTCCTCTGGTTCTCCTCCTGTCTGCTCCTCCTGTCTGCTCCTCTGGCTCTGCTCCTGTCTACTCCTCTGGTTCTCCTCCTGTCTGCTCCTCTGGCTCTGCTCCTGTCTGCTCCTCTGGTTCTCCTCCCGTCTGCTCCTCTGGCTCTACTCCTCTGTTCTCCTCCTATCTGCTCCTCTGGCTCTGCTCCTCTGGTTCTCCTCCTATCTGCTCTTCTGGCTCTGCTCCTCTGGTTCTCCTCCTGTCTGCTCCTCTGGCTCTGCTCCTCTGGCTCTGCTCCTCTGGCTCTGCTCCTCTGGTTCTCCTCCTGTCTGCTCCTCTGGCTCTGCTCCTCTGTTCTCCTCCTGTTTGCTCCTCTGGCCCTGCTCCTTTGGTCCTCCTCCTGTCTGCTCCTATGGTTCTCCTCCTGTCTGCTCCTGTCTGATCCTCTGGTCCTCCTCCTGTCTGCTCCTCTGGTTCTCCTCCTGTCTGCTCCTCTGGCTCTGCTCCTCTGTTCTCCTCCTGTCTGCTCCTCTGGCTCTGCTCCTCTGGCTCTGCTCCTCTGGCTCTGCTCCTCTGTTCTCCTCCTGTCTGCTCCTCTGGCTCTGCTCCTCTGGTCCTTCTCCTGTCTGCTCCTCTGGTTCTCCTCCTGTCTGCTCCTCTGGCTCTGCTCCTCTGGTTCTCCTCCTGTCTGCTCCTCTGGCTCTGCTCCTCTGGTCCTCCTCCTGTCTGCTCCTGTCTGATCCTCTGGTCCTCCTCCTGTCTGCTCCTCTGGTTCTCCTCCTCTGTTCTCCTCCTGTCTGCTCCTCTGGCTCTGCTCCTCTGTTCTCCTCCTGTCTGCTCCTCTGGCTCTGCTCCTCTGGTCCTCCTCCTGTCTGCTCCTCTGGTTCTCCTCCTGTCTGCTCCTGTCTGATCCTCTGGTCCTCCTCCTGTCTGCTCCTCTGTTCTCCTCCTGTCTGCTCCTCTGGCTCTGCTCCTCTGTTCTCCTCCTGTCTGCTCCTCTGGTTCTCCTCCTGTCTGCTCCTCTGGCTCTGCTCCTCTGTTCTCCTCCTGTCTGGTCCTCTGGCTCTGCTCCTCTGGTTCTGCTCCTCTGGTCCTCCTCCTGTCTGCTCCTCTGGTCCTTCTCCTGTCTGCTCCTCTGGTCCTCCTCCTGTCTGCTCCTCTGGTCCTTCTCCTGTCTGCTCCTCTATTCTCCTTCTGTCTGCTCCTCTGGTCCTCCTCCTGTCTGCTCCTCTGGTCCTCCTCCTGTCTGCTCCTCTGGTTCTCCTCCTGTCTGCTCCTCTGGCTCTGCTCCTCTGTTCTCCTCCTGTCTGCTCCTCTGTTCTCCTCCTGTCTACTCCTCTGGTTCTCCTCCTGTCTGCTCCTCTGGTCCTCCTCCTGTCTGCTCCTCTGTTCTCCTCCTGTCTGCTCCTCTGGTTCTCCTCCTGTCTGCTCCTCTGGCTCTGCTCCTCTGGCTCTCCTCCTGTCTGCTCTTCTGGCTCTGCTCCTCTGTTCTCCTCCTGTCTACTCCTCTGGTTCTCCTCCTGTCTGCTCCTCTGGTCCTCCTCCTGTCTGCTCCTCTGTTCTCCTCCTGTCTGCTCCTCTGGTCCTCTTCCTGTCTGCTCCTCTGGCTCTGCTCCTCTGGTTCTCCTCCTGTCTACTCCTCTGGTTCTCCTCCTGTCTGCTCCTCTGTTCTCCTCCTGTCTGCTCCTCTGGTCCTCCTCCTGTCTACTCCTCTGGTTCTCCTCCTGTCTGCTCCTCTGTTCTCCTCCTGTCTGCTCCTCTGGTTCTCCTCCTGTCTGCTCCTCTGGTTCTCCTCCTGTCTGCTCCTCTGGCTCTGCTCCTCTGGTCCTCCTCCTGTCTGCTCCTCTGGTCCTCCTTCTGTCTGCTCCGGTCTCAGTAGTTCTTGTTGCAGGTTCAGAGGTCGGTCTCTGTTTGGAGACGTACTGCAGTGCCCATGAGTTCTGTGGAGTTCACATAAATAGAGAAACGTGCCTGTGCCGCTCAGTGTTTGCCTCCAAATATCGAGACAGTGACACTTTAGGTAAGAACAGTCAGACCTTTGTTAAACTCTAAAGACTCTAGACAGGGGTGTCAATCATGCGGCACGGGGGCCGGATCCGGCCCGCCTACAGACTTGATCCGGCCCTCAGCTGATTTGTAATAAAAATACACTCAGCAAAATTGAAATTTTTATTTATTTTTCTGATTGCTAGCAAAATAGCATCATCTTCGAAACCATGATAATGAACCTTAATAAAACAAAGCTGCGCTCAAAGCTACACACAAGCACTTAAATGACATTTTGAAATTGGCAGCTACTCAGGATATGATGCCTGATATTGATGCACTTGTGCAGGCTAAAAGATACCACGTTTCTGGATCAAAAACAAAGCATGACTAAATCCTGCAAAATAAAAAAGTAAAATACTGATGATTTTAGGTCTGGATCTTTTTTAAATTTTTTATTTTTTATATGCAGAACGTTGAGTTCAAATCATTTTTTATAATCTGCACATGCTCTAATAAAATCTTTTTTTTTTTTTTTCAAAATTACTGTATTGAGTTGTACTGCACAAAAATGAGACAGTTTCAGGTTGTTCTTAATATTTTATAAAGGAACAGTTCTCTTCAATAAAAATATTTTACATGTTTCTCTGCACAAATGTTTCTACTTATTGCTATTTTTGACTATTTATGCTATGAGTTTTCTGGTCCGGCCCCCTTGAGATCAAATTAAGTCATATGTGGCCCCCAGACCAAAATGAGTTTGACACCCCTGCTCTAAGACCTACACCGTTTGGTCCACTTTAAGTTCTTGAGTTCAGAACAGCTGTGTGTTTGGCTCGTTAGGGCTTTTGTGAAAGCACCAGTTTGATTTGATTAATGATAAAAATGCAAACATCACTAAAATGTGATGCAGCTCAACTCTTGTTTTATAAGTGACAGATCGGGTCGGGACTTTCCTCTGGCTAATAGACGAATACGGTTTCTTTTTGGGTTAAAGTTAAAGCTTCAGTTCCTTTGAGATGAAGTGACTTGAGAATGTGATCTGTGCCCAATCGAACCACTTAACCAAAAGGCATAAAAACAAGTCTCCTCCAGTTTAAGATGAGGATCTGTTTGTGTTCCAGGTGAGCCCACAGTGTGCAGCCAAAACTCCGCCTCCCTCTCTCTCGCTGTGTGTCTATTGGTTGAGAAAGGTGTCCATTATAATGAGTTACACCTCAATGATGCCAACTGCACCGGGCAGCTGGACCCGGAGAGCCACATGCTGAAGTTTAGGTTTGACTCTTCCAACATGTGTGGCACCGAAGTCATCGTGAGGGGACCATAATTATGTCACAAAAATAGTTTAAATAAAAACAGTTGGTATTTTAATCAAGATTGATTCCATAGCGATACTAAAGTTTAACTCTGCTTTTTTGGCAGAGAGAGAACGCACAGGTCGTCTTTAAGAACAAAATCGTGCTGCAAAACGACACCTCAAGAGTCGTCACTCGACAGCATCACTTTGAGGTGAACTTCTCCTGCTTCTACAGCCAACCCCAGGTCAAGACTGTGGGCCTCAAGATCAAGGACAGGTCTGCTCCTGCTTTAGTCCTGGTTCAGTCCTGGTTTAGTCCGGGTTTAGTCTTGGTTTTGTCCCGGTTTAGTCCTGGTTCAGTCCTGGTTTAGTCCTGGTTAAGTCTCGGTTTAGTCCTAGTTCAGTCCCGGTTCAGTCCTGGTTTAGTCCTGGTTTAATCCTGGTTAAGTCTTGGTTCAGTCCTGGTTTAGTCCTGGTTCGGTTCTGGTTTAGTCCTGGTTCAGTCTTGGTTTAGACCTGGTTCGGTCCTGGTTCAGTCCTGGTTTAGACCTGGTTTAGACCTGGTTAAGTCTCGGTTCGGTCCTGGTTTAGACCTGGTTCAGTCCCAGTTTAGTTAGTTCCTTTATCCTTGTCTCATGTCTGTCTCATGTCTCTGTCTCATGCCTGTCTCATGTCTGTCTCATGTTTTTCTCTCATGTCTCTGTCTCATGTCTGTCTCATGTCTCTGTCTCATGTCTGTCTCATGTCTCTGTTTCATTTCTGTTTCTGTCTCATGTCTCTCTCTTGTGCCTGTCTCATGTCTCTGTCTCATGTCTGTCTCATGTCTCTGTCTCATGTCTGTCTCATGTCTCTGTCTCATGTCTCTGTCTCTGCAGTTCTGTGGTGCAGACCATCGTGTCTGGATTGTGGATTTATAATCTGACCATGAACGCCTACCTGGATCTGAACCGGACCAGAGCCCTCACTGCAGAGACCGAGCTGGAGCTGGACCAGACCATCTGGGTCGAGCTGAGCGCAGAGGGGCTGGACCAGAACCTTGTCTCCATAGTAACAGACTCCTGCTGGGCCACGAGTCAACAACAGTACAACTCCACGCCCCGATACGACCTGGTCCTGGACGGGTGAGAGACCGGTCCAGTTTCACATTTGATTTAGTCGTTTTTAGTTTCATATGATTATTTGTGTGCAGCTGCCCGAGCGCCGCAGACGCCACCGTGAAGGTCCACGAGAACGGCCTCGGAACATCCAACTTCTTCTCCTTCACCGTGTTCAAGTTCACCGGAGTCTCCTCTGAAGTCAACCTCCACTGTGAGGTGTCTCTGTGTGTGACCAACAACAAGTGTGTCCCGGTGAGTCTCTACCAACAACCAACCCCACCCATACCCCATACCCACCCCCATACTCACCCCCATACTCACCCCTCTACTCACCCCTCTACTCACCCCCATACTCACCCCCATACTACCCCTCTACCCACCCCCATACTCACCCCTCTACTCACCTCCCATACTACCCCTCTACTCACCCCCATACTACCCCTCTACTCACCCCCATACTCACCCCTCTACTCACCCCCATACTACCCCTCTACTCACCCCCATACTCACCCCTCTACTCACCCCCATACTATCCCTCTACCCACCCCCATACTCACCCCTCTACTCACCCCCATACCCACCCCTCTACTCACCCCCATACTACCCCTCTACCCACCCCCATACTCACCCCCATACTCACCCCTCTACTCACCCCCATACTCACCCCTCTACTCACCCCTCTACCCACCCCTCTACCCACCCCCATACTCACCCCTCTACTCACCCCATACTCACCCCTCTACTCACCCCCATACTACCCCTCTACCCACCCCCATACTCACCCCCATACTCACCCCTCTACTCACCCCTCTACTCACCCCTCTACCCACCCCCATACTCACCCCTCTACTCACCCCATACTCACCCCTCTACTCACCCCTCTACCCACCCCCATACTCACCCCTCTACTCACCCCCATACTACCCCTCTACCCACCCCCATACTCATCCCTCTACTCACCCCCATACTCACAATCATACTCACCCCCATACTCACCCTCATGCTCACCCCCATACCCAACCCTCTACTCACCATCATACTCACCCCTTCTACACACCCCCATACTACCCCTCTACTCACCCCCATACTCACCCCTCTACTCACCCCCATACTACCCCTCTACCCACTCCCATACTCACCCCTCTACTCACCCCCATACTACCCCTCTACCCACCCCCATACTCATCCCTCTACTCACCCCCATACTCACAATCATGCTCACCCCCATACCCAACCCTCTACTCACCATCATACTCACCCCTTCTACACACCCCTCTACTTACCCCTCTACTCACCCCTCTACTCACCCCTCTACCCACCCCCATACTCATCCCTCTACTCACCCCCATACTCACAATCATACTCACCCCCATACTCACCCTCATGCTCACCCCCATACCCAACCCTCTACTCACCATCATACTCACCCCTTCTACACACCCCTCTACTTACCCCTCTACTCACCCCCATGCTCACCCCCATACTCACCCCCCATACCCACCATCATACCCACCCCTCTACTCACCCTTCTACTTACCCCTCTACTCGCCCCCATACCCACACCTCTACTCACCCCCATACCCACCCCTCTACTCACCCCTCTACTTACCCCTCTACTCACCGCCATACCCTCCCCCATACTCACCCCTCTACTCACCCCCCATACCCACCATCATACCCACCCCTCTACTCACCCCTCTACTTACCCCTCTACTCACCCCCATACTACCCCTCTACTCACCCCCATACTACCCCTCTACTCACCCCCATACCCACACCTCTACTCACCCCTCTACCCACCTCCATACTCACCCCCATCCTCACCCATTTATTACTACCTCTGTGTGCACCAGGTGTGTGGGGGGAAAAGGCGGCGCAGATCCCTCTATAAAGACCCCAGCCCTGGCCTGATCTCCATGTCCTGGACTGAGTAGGACCAGGTGATATTACACTGTTTTTGTTCCATGGTCGACTGAGCTGTTGCTTTAACTCTATCTCTGCTCTTAGGTCGTGCAGAAGTTTGTGACGACTGGACAGGAGGCTTCAGTCAACTCTCATGTTTATATTTAGTCTTATTTTGTTGTTGTAATAAACGTTTGTTGATTTGGGCTGTCGCAGAGTAACTTTGAAGAGTCTTTAACTCTAAGTATATTGTAGTATTGTATTTGTATTTATTCAGTGTGTTTTAAGTTGCACTTTATCACTGAAATAAGTTCCTAGTTTGTGAACTGTGTTCACAGACAATAGCAATAAAAGTATTCTGATTCTGAAAGAATTTTTTTTTCAGTCCTTGATGTTGTCTACCCCTCGTCTCTGTGTCTCCCTCTTGTGGTCCCTTCCAGAATATGTAGAGATCTTGTGCCAAATGCTGTAGCACATTTTCTAACAGTCAATATTAGTAGTTCTGTCCAAATTTCCTTAAAATATTTCCTCCAGTGTGCGATTCATGCTAAAGATCTGTATTAAAACGTATATGAAAATAGTTCAAGTGTTTAATCGATTTATATTTTAATGTTTGTGATCATGAACATTTAATATGATACAAATGGTTAGAAACAAAGCATCGACAACAAAAACGTTAGAAATGAGAGTTTTGTCCTGATTCAGTACTGGTTTAAACCTGGTTAAGTCCTGGTTTAACCCTAACCCTGTTTTAGTCTTGGTTTAGTCCTGGTTTAGTTCTGTGTAACCCCTGTTACAAATAAATTCATTAATAACAGCACAACTCAACAGCAAGGGTCAATAAATAAGTAAGATGATTAAAATGTAATTAAAATAGAAAAAACTGTGATAATTAAAAAAATGAATATTATTTGTAAAAGTAATTTGTGAGTGTTATTATTTTGTTTTAAACAAGAATATTTTAAACTTTATTTGTTATCCATAGTTTTCTAAATGCCCCTCCCCCACCCACGAGGCTGCGTACAGAACTGTTACGTCAGTGAGCGAGCACGCGCAATGAACGAGCACGCGCAGAGAACGAGCACGTGCAGCAGAGCAGCACTTTAGCAGAACAACACAGAAAAATAAGATCCCAGCGCAAACCTGTTGTCCAGCCAGACGGAAGGAGGGTGTGAGCCAAATAAGAGTTTAAGCCCCCGAGAAGAGATTTGGTGAGGTTTACGTTACATTTTGTCTGTTTTTTTAATTTACACTTAGCTTGTTAAACCAGGTAATTGAGAGAATTAAAAATTGTTGCAAAAACTGTATATTTATGTTGATTGTCATATTCATACTGTTTAATCCTGACTGTATTTTATTTGATGTGTTTGGGGTATATTTCATGTGAAAACATGCTAAATTGCATCAGTGCTGAGCATCCATCATGTTGAGTATTTATAAAGTCACGTAGCCACATGAGATGCTTTCATTTAGAATAGTTTTATTTTTACTAAATGGACTAAAATTATTGTCCTTGTGGCCTGTCCTGCAGGTCAGGATTTGTATCTTTCTGTGAAGTTCAGAATACAGAACCTTCTCAAGGGACAGACTGAGCCTATGGAGGGAGCGGGACAAAGGACAACACTAGAGCATCACGTGGTCCTTTCTTCTCACCTACAAAGTCACTGCCAAGACCAGGTAAGACATGGACGCCATAAACATTATAGGAGCATCTACACCAAGATAGTTGTTAAAGGACATTGAAAGGATATGCTAAGCTAATTGACATTTAGAAAAAGTTGTGTAAATTTCGCATTGCAATCAGTAGTGTTGGGGTTTAGGGTTTAGGGCAAGGGTCAGCAGCCTTTAACACGCAAAGAGCCATTTAGACCCAGTTTCCATGGAAAATAAAACATTGGGAGCTGCAAATACTTTGTGACATCTAAAATTAAGATAAAACTGTACATAATAATAATAATAATATTAATAATAATAATAATAATAATAATAATAATAATAACTCTGAATAATGTAGGTTTTATTTCCTTGGACCGGCCTTCTACAAGTGGCAGATAAGTAGTGCTTTAGCCACTTATACAATGAAAATGACAAAAAAATGACAAAAATCTTGCTCATGACCTGTGTAGTGTGTTAATGCTATTGGAAGTATAAATATTTAATTTTAACTATGGCAAAACATGAACTTCAACCAAACCAAGACAACTGTAAACCTCAATGTTGAAAACACACGTAACATTTTTATGATAAAGCTCTGACTTGTATCATAAGTATATAAGTATATATAAGTATAATCCATTGTGTGAAGCTTTTGCTGTGACTGAGTGAGATTGTCCTACTGTGTCTGGGAGACAGTCCGTTAACTCCTTTTCAGTTTATGACACGATCATTTGATTTTTACAACTCATAAACTAGTGACAGTCAATGACCAACACACACAGAGGAATCTGTATCTGCACAGCTGCTCTATTACTGTACATTTATATATCATATCAAACACAATATATAATGTGTATTTGTATATAAAATACAGTCAAAACAAGTGCTATGGGTCAAAATAAATATATATTTACAAACCACACACTGCAAACAGTGAACAAACACACACTTCAAAATGTAAACAAACACACACTGGAAACTGAGAACACACTGTACATGATTGAGTGACAGTCATTCTGCCACTGTGGCTCAGTGGTTAGAAGTTGGAGGATCGAGTCCCGCTCGGACCACCTTCTGTCATTGTGTCCTTAGGCAAGACACTTCACCCAAGTGGTGTGTGCGTGATGATTGGTGGTGGTCGGGGGGCGCAGATTGGCATTAGCTAATGCTAATGATTACACATGATACACATTTGACCCACAATTAAGTCAATAGCAGAATAAACCACGCTTACCGATCAGGAACAGCATCCAGTCCATCAAATCATAAGGTCCTCTACTCCTGAGTCCACCATGAGATCTTCACTCAGTTCCACAAACCGCTCCGAGTCCAGATGCCTCTAGTTTAACTTGTACAATGAATGAGACCAACTTTGTGTGAATATGTTGATGTTTGACAGAACCAGAGCACTCAATGGTAAGTGAAGTCCAAATCCACATTTCTGACTTCTCTGTAAAAACGTCTTTCCTGTCAGCACTGTGGTGATTCGAGTAAATGGTTTACATATTCAGAAAGATGAATGCCGTAACTTTCATTTGATGTGTAGATTGTTTGTGTGGGTGACGCAGAAATACACGTACATTGCTGTAAAGTTGTAACGTAAAGTGGTTAACTTGTACAAACATCCACAGTGTCCTCGGTCACGTACTTCCTTTCTTTTGTCCATTTCGTCATGTTTAAAACGCAAAACTGCTACAAAACCCCGGTCACACTCACTAACTCACACTGTAAAATAGTGCAGAATGAATTGTTGTGTGTTTATTTTATTTTCAACTCCAGTTCGATTTTTTTGTGTCCAGCACAGATTTTCTGTGCGCGGAGACCGTGTCAGTAGTGTGCAATTGCGCACGCGCAGAACAGTGCTTGTCACTACATCAAATAAATTTCTCAGGATTTTCATTATACATCTACGGACAAGCTTATTAGCGCGCCATGAGGGACGGGCGACAGTTTTACATCGGTGAAGATCCACCTGCTGCTGACCCCTGTGCGCACAGCGTCTGAAAATCAGGGCTGTGTCTTTACTCAGGACTGTGAGCTGTGTCTGAGGCGTGAGCAGTGTTTGTTTTTAACATTGTTCTGCGAGTGTGACGCTTATTTTGATCAATGAAAAATAAGAAAATATATTGCAAATATATTGAAGATCACAATAATCTTCCAATTTAAACTACAATAAAAAAGAACTAACACAAATAAAATACACTTAAATTAAATACTTGAAATTTATTTTCCCAAGCCACGCAGAGCCGCAGTATAAGGATGAAAGAGCCGCATGCGGCTCCGGAGCCGCGGGTTGCCGACCCCTGCACTAATGAATATTTACTGTAAATCAGTGACTTCTGCTGTTGCGTTTGAGAGACCAGGTCAGAAACGCGTGGCTTCACCTTGGCAAGTGCCACTCTCATGTCATTTTCACAGCAAAGTCTGTTCCTTTTCTTTGTTTTTATGTCGTTTTATGTTTTTATGCCGTTTGAACGGCTCATTTAAGTTGGGCAGGTACTTTGATAGACACATCAAAGGTGCATTTGTTGAATTGGGCCAACGTCTGGAGACGCTCGCAGTCCGTTCATCATATGAGTCGGGTGTGTGTCTTGACCTCCGCCGAACCCTTGAGACTGACTCACCAAACCCCTAGGGTTCGATCGAGCCCACGTTAAGAACCACTGATCTAAAGGCTTATCTTTTAATCCCAGGTGCTTAGTCTCCATGTGCCAAAGCAGTTTTGAAGGTTTCATTGCCTCGTTTGCTTTTCCCGCATATTACGCAGAGCAGACTCTGTGCGTGAGACTCATCTGCAGCGACAAAGCCATATTACTCCTGGTGTTGTCCGTTTAATTAGGCCCGAGCCCATACAGGGCGTGGGGCCTATTGCTTCCATCTTCACGAAGTTGTGCACTTCGCACACAACCTCGTGGCCCCGTCGCACCGTACACAGACTCCTGTATCCTAGCAACCCATGCTGTAGGCATGGGACATGCATATTTGTTCTTGCTAGCATGTTGACGCACGCAGTGCAA